>NC_089813.1:11976005-12063505 GCF_029633855.1 Hoplias malabaricus | reverse complement strand
TATTTTTAGCATGTGTAGTTGTATGGGTGTGTGTTTGCTCTGATGTGTAGGTATGCAGATGTCTGCAGATAAAATTTCTGTACCCAAGAGCTGCGTACACAGGCGTGCTCTTTGATGTGGCTTTGTTTTGGTGTAAATATCTAACCTTAATGTTTCTGTTTGTGTGAAATGTGTTGGGGATTTGTTGGGTTGGTATGTGTATGTTTGCACATGCAATTACATGCAAAGTAGTTAAAGAGCGTTAAGTATAGTTCAAAAGCAGAACAAACTCATGCATATTCGTGCTAATCAAATATACACATGCAAGATTGTTGCCCTAAACCCTAAGGTATAACTATTAAGTCTCAGAACCACTGTGAAGTTTTTGTACTGAGCCAGAAATCATTTTGACTCTTTGCTTTGAATCAAAGGGCTGCACAATTATATAAACAATATCAAAAGATTAATGAAATTTTACAATAATTATTTCACAGTCATAGCTCATTGAAACAAGCTGAGATTTTCTGTCAAGAAATTCTTCAGAATTTTAGTTAGCTATCTAATTAGTTACCTAATAGAAATTGTCTTGATACTGGAACACTTTGTGTCCATTACTTCCCAGCTGTTGTGCAGTCAGATGTTCTGTTACTCTGCCGTAACAGTTTTTCTTTGAAAACCTCAACTGTTTTGAAAGCTCATAAGACAAGATTGTTTCTGGCACTCCTCTGTGCCTCTTGTTAAAGGCTGGTAGACATGTATGTTCTATTGCAATTTTATTCAAGTAGATATCCACTAGCGATTCAGGAAATTCTACAAAATGTCATTATTCAAATATATAGAAAGTCTTTGAAATGCTAAGTGATGCATTGTAAAGAGATATTATCTCAGCTTTCTCTCTAATGGTGTTAATAGAACTGGGGCCAGCAGCTAAAATGCCAATATAGCTGTTGTATTTGCAATCTAAAATAAAGCCCTTCACATGTCTTATTGGTTTTTAAGCTAATGGCAGAGTAATGATTAAATAATTCCACTATCAGTGATCATCCTGATTGTTAACATATTGTGTTATTGATGCAAAAATTATTAGTTGCTGTGTTGCATAGAAACCATAGCCTATTGTGAATGAAGTACATTGGTTGGCAGATTAAGTTTTAATTGTTATTATTATTACGAGAAATGTTTAGTAAACTGTATTTTTTAACCTAAACTGTTATATACTATTCCATTATTTTGTTTATGTTTATTTTGTTAATGTCATCGGAGCTCATGACCTCAAAATGTTTATAACTTAAATGTGCCAGCTACATTAGGTACATTTGTTTTCTCTCTTGTTACTTTGCAAAGAGTAGTTTCAAATTATTTGGCGTTGACTCTTGACAGACAGGTGTACTGATACGTGCCCTTGAACTCAGACTAGACTGGCGTGATCAAGGTTTCTGACTTATTCATAAAGTCTGGCAGGGCCTGACACCCAACCCCTAGTCTCTTGTGTTCTGTAGCTCTGGTAAGGGATCACTGTACCTGAAATGGTAAGACAGACCAGCTCCTTCATTTGCATTTCCACAAATTTGTGTGACAAATAACACATTTTCAAGATGGTACTGTTATTTTAAATCCTTTCCCAGGCATTCGGTTAGTGAATAAGTAGAATGGGGCTTTGACCTAATTCACGAAGCAATGACAGGTCGGAATGAAGTGTTCTGAGATAAATGCCCTGGAGTCTTCTGCCTTCATTACACTCTCACGATGCTCATAATCAACAAGTTCTCGTGTTTGAGACTGTTTCACTCAGCCAACTTAAACAGACTTACCTATCTTGTAATTGACATGTGAGAGTTATTCACTTTGATCACAGTGATTGTCCATATTTTTTAGCCTTCACAAAATCATTGAACCGTTTTGTTGCATCAGAGAAAAAAATCACTTTATGATCAGACAACATTTAGATTGTGGTGCTAAATAAGAGTTATGGATTTGACTGATTTTTAGTTTAGCCCCACCATTGTCTCTGGTGTACCAGGTTTTAAGGCCTAGCGTGTTTACAGCCTTAGGTACATATTAGCACACATGGCTCATGTGAAACATGTACATTTTCCTGTGTATTCACTGTGAATAAAGATGAATATGTATTTAGAACCACAGTGGGTTCACACCTGTTTATTAAACAAACTATAAAGATAGATAGATATGGTTATACAATCGTTCTTTATTAAAGGAAATTTAAATAGGCACTATATAGAACCCTGAACACCTGAAGATATGGTTCATGATTAAAGGATTCTTTGCATCATGAAAATGTTCTTCAGAATGTTGGAGAATGTGTTCTAGATGCTGCTATATAGCACATTTTAGAAAAGGGTTCTATAACAGAGGAACAGTTTTTGGTACCAAATAGAATCCTTTTCTAAAAGTTCTATAATGAATCATCTATAGCATATTCTCCATCAACATGTAGGACCTCTTTATGATGCAAAAACCCTTTAATCTTGCAAAAGTAGTGTTCATGTTCTATATAGAACCATTATCTTTACTAAAGAACCCTTGTAGGACAATCATTTTTAAGTGTGTAAAGATATAGTTTGCGCCTAAGCAATGTCTTAAACAAATTTTATGTTCTATACATTTGTTTGTTCATTCATTCATTCATTCATTCACCTTCCTACATTTTACATTGTGGCCCATGAAGGATTGTAAGTGATTGATTTGGAGCTGCTTGTAATGCATTGTCATGGGACAGCGCAGCACTAGCCAGTATGGAGCTGTTTAATGGGGTTGTGGCAAAAATCTTCATATTGAACTTTGGGTCTCAGTTAGTGGAGAAGAATTGTAATTTCAGTTGATCTTTTTTTGCAGGGCCTGACTGATTGCAAGGTAAACCCAGGTAAAAGACATTTGTTTAACTCTACATAAAAGCTAATCTGTTGTATAAAATTATAGCATTTTTCTGATTTGGCTAGTAGTTATACTAAAATCCAAGGTATATCTAAATATGTTTTTTAATTATTTGTTTTACGTTCCCTCTGTCATTTTCACTCTACAGGTTATAGTTGTATTAATCATGATAATGGCGTGTATGTGACCGACCTTGCTGCCGAAGCATTGCTGTGCCACAGTCATAAAGGTTGGCTTCCATGCCTGAGAATCAAGCTGAATATCACAGCTAAAGGTAGCTGTTCAATTGCTATTGTATATCTACTTAAATAATGTAATATTCTGTTATTTTCAATATTAGACATTTGGAATTATTTCATATACAGATAACCCCAGGCCAAATGACTTGTGTTGCTGATATTCTGAAGTGGAAATATCACATACGAAGAACATATGTCAGCACAATATTTCCTAAATAACATGTTGAAAAAAATGTGACTAGTGTATATGTTACTGCATATTTTATATTTTTTTTGTTTCCAATTGGCGGCATGGTGATGCTGCAGGTAGTGTCGCAATCACACAGCTCCAGGGACCTGG
Source organism: Hoplias malabaricus (assembly GCF_029633855.1). Lineage (NCBI taxonomy): Eukaryota > Metazoa > Chordata > Actinopteri > Characiformes > Erythrinidae > Hoplias > Hoplias malabaricus. Next base: position 12,060,055 of record NC_089813.1, on the reverse strand, counting down.
AGGTTGTGGGTTCAGTTCCCGCTCGGGTGACTGTCTGGAGTTGGTGTGTTCTCCCTGTGTCCGCGAGGGTTTCCTCCGGGTGCTCTGGTTTCCTCCCATGGTCCAAAAACGCATATTGGTAGGTGGATTGGAGACTCGAAAAGGGTGTGAGTGTGTGTGTTGCCCTGTGAAGGACTGGAGCCCCCTCCAGGGTGTATTCCTGCCTTGCGTCCAACGATTCCAGGTAGGCTCTGGACCCACCGTGACCCTGAAATGGATAAGCAGTTACAGATAATGGATGGATGGATGTTTTCAATTGTGATGTCATTGGACGGGAGCAGGAAGTGAGACTAAGACATGTAACCGGTATTGAACACTTAAAAGGGCACAAGGGCAATTGAAGCAAGGGAACCAGCACGGGTTGGAGCTTCTAGCTTTGTTTGCAAACAAAAGTAGACAAAACAACAACATTTTAAACCTTTTAATTAAGGAAGGGTTGGAAACCGAGCATGCTGGGATCTCCCCCAGGAGCTTTCCAGCCTCTCCCCTACTGGGCACCACCACAATATGTTACCTCAAGCACTTACAAGTTAATAAAATATTCAATAATATTTTTCTGAAAGGTTCCCAGTTAGAGAATTTAACTGTACGGAAGAGACCAGTCATGGGCAGCCATGGCCTAATAGTTAGAGGAAGTGGTCTTAGGACTGAAAGCTAGTTGGTTTGATTCCCGTGACCAGCTGGAAAATTAGAGGTTGTGGGAGTGAAAGAGCAGCAAAGAAAGTAATTGAACATTTCACCACTATCCTTTTCAAATATTGTTAAAATGACCTTTGAAAAATGGAGATGCATAGATAAGGCAATGAAAGTGCATTGCACAATATACGTTAATGAAGTTTTGACTTGCTTTGTGTTCAGGATTTCACGAAGACACAGGACTTTCAGGAGAGGCTAACCATGAAGATGAAAGAGATGAACATAAAGAAGAGGAGCTTGGAAGTAGCCTGGGCTATCAAACTGTTTCCTCAACTTCTGTGTCTGTCCAAGTGTGCTACAGCATTCCAGAGTTCTCTGGCTCCAGAAAGATTACTTTCTCAATGGACACTTCCACTGAACAGGTAACATATGAAGATATCTAACAAATGAATTTTTTTATTATTTATTTATTTTTTTTACATTTTTGTGTGCTTGGTGTGCATTCAATTACATGTAGTCCCTGTCACAGCAAAGCCTTGTATATCTGAAATAGAAGATCTAAATAAACTTGGGCCATATGTATTCATCTATTCTTCATGAAATGTTCAAATGCTGTGACATATAAATAAATAGTTAATATATTATCATAATGTTGTGATGTATTATATATAATAAATGATACATTTGTGTAAAGAGCTGAAAGTTGGAATAGGATTTGATTTTTTTTTTGTTACATGCGACTTCTCACCAGCAATAGTACATGCATATATTTTTGTATTTTCTCAAAGCCACAGATTTTTATGAATCATATTTAGATAACTATATAGAGACACATAGAGAGATTTGTGGCAAAGGTGAGACTTTGGTGAAAGCGCAATCAGAATACTCTTACCTTCTACCAGGTCACTTGTTTATTATGGAATGTTTTAAGATTCAGATGTGTTCATTATTCTATAAACATTTCACTGGAAACAGGATTTATATTTTGTGTTTTATGTAAAATGTGTAAGGTTTTGTAAGGTAATGTGTATATATATGTGTTTTAGATGTGGATATCTTTGGTAGTGGAGCTGAAAAAAGTTCACTTTGGCAGCAGTTTCACCATCTTCTCTTCAGAGTCTCTCAAACACCACTTTAGTAAACACATCACTCTGCCTTCAGTAGAATCAGGTAATGCTTCATACAAAGACACACCACGCACACTCTTTTAGAGGTAATTAAAATTTACGTTATGGATTCCAATAACAGATTTTTCTGTTTCAGTGTGTTCCCAAGGCATTCCTCTGTGTAAAGGTGAGTTAATTTCACCTCATTTGAAGCATGCAGGGTATACACATAAGTTTTCATTTTTTTAAATTCTTTAAGTTTAAAACTAGAGTGTTAGTAATGCAATAAATAAGTAAATACATCTATATATATATATGCATATATCTATATTTTGAAATCTCTTAAATTTCATTCACACTTATGTTTATTTTTTACAACTGAATGTCTTCATATAATTTTTTTCCATAAATACATTTTCTTATTTAGTCATTTATATATACCAATAACATCTATATCGATAACATTTCAAGCCGAAAAAAAACCACAGCTAGACCAAACTGTTTCATTTCTCAGTGTTTAGACTGAGGTCCTATCAAAACATGATTTTCAAATCAAGATTGCAACTATGCAATTAAACAAATTATAAAAACTTATAAAACTGTTATTTTACAATAGGATTATGTTTTAATTTATTTTATTGGTGTTATATTGTGAATAACATTGTTTATTTCCTATTTGTTTATGTATGTGTGTATGTATAGATGTATGTTTGTTTATATGTAGTTATGAATAGTCTAGTCCTCTAGTTTTAAATATACTTTTGGAATTTCTTAAACTCTAATTATGTGTTGATTGACTTCTTTCAATCTACTGATTTATTCGGAATGTTCTTCTGATATCCTCCTATTACTGCTTTATTTGACAGTACCTGTTCTGCGTAAAGAGGTCAATCACACATCAGGAATGGTGAAACTAACTGTGGATCCTGCAGGAAGAAGCAAGCTTAATGAACTGCTGGCCTGCCAGAGGATGGAGAAGGAAGGGGATTGCTCCGCACTAGAATGGGTATGCATTAAATGTATAATAAATACATACCATAAATCCTTCTGTCTGAGCTTTACAGGTGACGGAATAAACATTCTGAACTTTGAACATTTAATGTAACATTATTTGTGTGTATCATTGTATTAAATATTTCTGTTGATTCTTAAGTTCATACAACTGAATCCGTGTTTATAATATATTAATATTCTGAATCTTTCATTCTTTTACTTTTACAAAGAACAATCCATTGATGATTCCCTTGAGCTCTGCTGCCCCCTGTCTCTGCTTCCAGGTACTGTGTGAATAAAACGTACATCCCTGTACTACACATGATCTACGTATGTAAACAGCATTAACTGTTCAAAAGGAGACGTGGAGAGCTGAAATTACACTGTCCTTGAGAATAACTAGGAGGTGTGATATAAATGGCAGTATGACTTGACAAAGTGTCAAACAGATAATGTAATGTGCACTTTTTGTAGAGGGTTTTCTTATACATTTATGACCCTCATTATTTGTCACAAATGGCTGCTGCAGTCAGGGATCAGACGTCAGTGTAAGCCTGTAAATAACATTTGAGAATATGATGGGATATTCTACTCCTTCAACTTAAAGTGGTTCTGGATTTCTGTTCTCATTATTTCATTCTCAAATCATTTTATTGATATTTTTGAAAGAAAAAAAAAAGTATATGTTAATTATCAAAAAAAAACAAACATGAGATTAACACCTAATTGAAACTTGAAGATGAATTTTTAATGCGTACGTGTGATATTTTACGTAGGTTTGGTGGAAAAACACGGAAGGAGAGAAAGCCGTTTTTGAACCTAGAATGGAGATATGCCCATTTTTGAATGATACAGGTATGTTTATATTTCCCTACTCCAGGAATGTATAGTTTAAGAGCCTAATATTTATGATATTTTCATTACCTTATGTACCTGAAACATGCTAAATTTTAAACTTGTCTCCAAGCTTTATCATTCCTGTTATTTAAAAAAATGTACAATTTGTTTCTTATTCAATTCAAATTCAAATTCTCTCTCCTCTCTTACATTCCCAGCTCTCTCTAATGTGTCAGTGACTGTGGTGGAGCAAAGGCAAACCCGTGACAGTGACAGAACTGGCCACGCAAATAGCACCACACTTGTCTGGAATATAACAGCCCCCTGCAGGCTGGATGCTGAACTACAGCTGTGCAAGAAAACCTCATGGTCTGACTCAAGCTGCCATGAAATACACGATTTAAGGAAAACAAGGATTCATGTACATAGCCATTTTAATCCGAAATGGAAGAACCTGAAACAACAGTGGGTAAGTTATGAAGAAAATCTTTTAAAAAATTATAGAATAATGACAAATTAGCAATACATATTCCTCATATAAAACCACAGGTATTTGTATAGGATCATTTTCTATATGATAGTTTCTTTTTAGAAAATATAGAGTTAACAGAGTTTCCAAAAGCACTCATAGCTGCTCCTGTGGATTGTTTAATAGTAATTCATTATTATATTCTTTTATTTAACTGGAATGAAGGGCCATTGTATCAAGTTTAGCTCCCACTGACACATCTGTCTAACCGATTCATAAGATGAAAACTTACAGAAAGTGTACAGTGTTTCTGAATCAAAATGGATAATAGATTCCTGAAAAAGGGCTGACTTTTACTTTTGTTCACATCTCTTTACCACAGCTGTTTCAAGGGGAGTTTCCTGAAGTGGAACGTCACCCTTCACTGTGTGTGAAAGTAAGTAATGGTTGTGAAACAGAAAGTCTGTTTCACAATATGAATCTCAGGATAATAAACTGTGATCAATTGGCTAGAAAAGATTGGAGTTCCTAATAGGGCTGTGCCATATCGTATCGTGTGGAATAATATCACAATATATTTTAAATGTTAAAAAAGAAATCAATATTGTGATTATCATTATATTCTCACAAGTTTACGTAATGCATCATTGCAGTTACACATAATATTGTGTGCAGTCATTACGTGAGTCATTTAGGCACAGTGATATGTACGGTGGAAATACGCACTGAGTTCAAATATTTGCTCTAAAAGAGGTTGTGTGGAGGTGGTTTAATATGAAATATCAATATTCTAAATCATTTTTATTCAAAGTCAGAATCTTGGTTAAGTTACGGTTGTTTACAAAACAAGCGAATATTTACACATTTATTTGTTGTTTTTCTGAATGTTTGAAATGGTTAGATTTGTACTAAAATAAAATGTAATTAAATATAATTTAAATAAGATATTAAATATATTATTAAATGTATATATTTAATATTAATGTAACATTTATTTTGTTGCAACCGCATGTTCTTGAAATTAATACGTTTTCAGTGTTCAGAAATTTACGGGTGCTCCGGTTTCCTCCCACAGTCCAAAAACACACGTTGGTAGGTGGATTGGTGACTCAAAAGTGTCCGTAGGTGTGAGTGTGCGAGTGAATGTGTGTGTGTGTGTGTTGCCCTCTGAAGGACTGGCGCCCCCTCCAGGGTGTGTTCCTGCCTTGCGCCCAATGATTCCAGGTAGGCTCTGGACCCACCACAACCCTGAACTGGATAAGCGCTTACAGATAATGGATGGATGGATGGATGTTCAGAAATTAGTTATCAGTGTTTTTTCATATCGCCAAGGATATTGTTATCGCCAAAAATCCCTGAAATATCGTAATATTATTTTAGGGCCATATCGCCCACCCCTAGTTCCGTAGGCGCATTATCTATTTAGAAAACCTTTGGAAGAATCATGAAGATCGAGGAGAGTAGCACAAACACACACTTCAGAAACAGATACGAGAAAGCAGAATCACGCTTTTCAGACTTTTCAGATGCAAAGTTTTGTGCCTCCAGTTTTAACACTGCAGGTTAGAACATGTTTTATCCAAGGTGATTTGTAATGTGTTTATTCAGTACATTGTCTGTATGTGTGTGTACTGAGTGACAGGGCAAGAGATGGAACATTCAGTGCGAAACATTCTGTCAGTCATTTCCGTCAGGGAAATAAAAAATGAATGAGTATTGTAGAAAAACCATACAAAAGAATCAATTGGAAAAACGGAAGCAAAGCATTTAGGTATGGGATCTAAAATCCTTTGATGTTTCTAGGCTAAAAGCTAAAGGAGAAGGAGCTGTTGAAACTTTAGTGAGGAGTAAAATGAACTGGGAAATCCCGGTTCTACATGATTTTACTCACCACTCGCCCTCAAAACTTGGAAAATTCATTCATTATCTGTAACCACTTATCCAAGCCAGGGTCGCGGTGGGTCCAGAGCCTACCTGGAATCATCGGGCGCAAGGCGGGAATACACCCTGGAGGGGGCGCCAGTCCTTCACAGGGCAACACAGACACACATTCACACCTACGGACACTTTGGAGTCACCAAACCACCTGCCAACATGTGTTTTTGGACCGTGGGAGGAAACTGGAGCACGCGGAGGAAACCCATGCGGACACAGAGAGAACACACCAAACTCCTCACAGACAGTCACCCGGAGCGGGAATCAAACCCACAACCTCCAGGTTCCTGGAGCTGTGTGACTGCGACACTAACCTGCTGCGCCACCGTGCCGTCCCAACTTGGAAAATATTTCTGAAATTACTCTGGTCTTAAATTACTCAGATAGACTCCAAAATATATAGAAAGAACTTTATTTAACTTTATGAGAGTTGTTCAGGTAAATGAAAACTGCTGGAGCTTCCCTCTTATTCTTTCTTAAATCACTAACATACAGCCCGCTTCTCTCTTCTCTAGATTAAAGTGAAAGGATTGGAGGGACATTTTAAGCCTGTCTGTCCATTTGCAGGTAGGAGACCTTAAGGCAATATATTTCTTCAATTAATTAATTAATGAACTAACACATGAATAACTGCCATGCAATGAGAAAGAATGACCCTCCCTGATTGCTCTCTCTCTCTCTCTCTCTCTCTCTCTCCAGAAACCAGAACTCACTGGAGCTTTGTTTTGCTGATCTGTGTGGTGCTTATATGTTTGACTGTTTTGGGAGCATATGCGGTACAGGGATCACTCAAAGGTGATCACAAACACCCACACACACACCCACACACACACACACACACACCAAAACACAGGTTCATGATTAGAGGGGAGTATTAAACCGTGTATCTTTTATATCTTTGTAGGTTGGGTATTTAGATGGCTGAAAGTTGATGACATCAGAGGTGAGTACCACTTAAACTTAACAATTTATCACCTCTTTACTCAGGGAAATGTCAGGTGTTTGGTATCAACATTGCGAAAAGAGATTTTGGATTTCCATATCTTGACAGCTCTGTTGATTTCCATGATTGTCGTTTGTAATGAAAACATGGATTTAAACAAGAAATGTACAAAATCCATTTCAAAATCCAGAAAAGTTTCAGTAAATTTAGTAAAAGTATAAACACAGCCATTTTTATAGTTTATAACATTACACAATTTTACCAGTCTTACTGTTCCCCATTTGAAATGTTTTTGTAATGTGTTGCTTTTTAAATTTATAAAGTGCAGTAATAATAAAAAAATAATAATCAATAAATAAATCCTCAGGTTAGACAATTGAAATGTTGTCTTAATGTTTTATATTAAATATAGGTTTTCATATTCTGTTTTTAATTACACAGCATTAAAGATTACACACAAATCATTCAAAGTATAAGAGTAATGAGTCCATCATCTCTCCTCAGCAGCAGTTGGCGGCAGTCACGTTGTGCTGCTGTACCCTCCTGATGCGGAAAGTGGTTTGGCAGAGCTGGTGTGTCGCCTGGGCTCAGGACTGTCATCTCTAGGGTTCAGCGTGTCTCTGGATCTGTGGAGTCGCTCTGAGCTCAGCGCTCTTGGCCCCGTGCCCTGGCTGCACTCACGACTTGATCGAGTGCAGCGTAACGGGGGCAAGGTGGTTCTAGTCCTCACTCAGGCAGCTTGGGCTCGAGCGGAGGAGTGGGGCCGGCGTGCTGGAGCCAGAGTCAGAGAAGAACACACAGGGGAGAAGGAGAAAGAGGACAGCAGCCTTCATGCCTCTTCTTCAGGATCCTATGACGTTTTCAGTGCCTCACTAAGCTGCATTCTCGCAGACTACCTCCAGGGCCGTGCTGGCGAACGCTTCATTTTGGCGCAGTTTGAAGCACACCCGGCCGGACCCCCAGGTTCAGGGGAGTCCCTGCCAGAACTTTTCCGTGGACTGCCGCTGTTCAGCCTGCCTTCACAGAGTTTAGGCTTTCTGACAGAACTCACTAATGGGACACAGAAGAAACAAGCAGGCAAGGGTGCAAACAGAAGGATGAGGGCTGGGGTTTTGAGGGCAGGATCTCGGGCTCTGACCGAAACACTGCGGGAGCTAAAAGGGGGAACAGGATACAGGTTAGTGGGGCTTTCTCAAGGTTTTAGGGCAGAAGATCCATGGGAGAGTATCCCACTACATCAAGGGCTTTCATCTCCAACTGCTAGCCCTGAGCTACACGTCAAGAGCAGCACAGTCAACTGGGTCTGAGGTCATTTTAGCCTTAGAAGCTCAGCCCACATTTTCAGGCAGATGGTTTGTATAAGACGTACGTCGTAGTCATGCCAGTTACACTTGGATTGGAAGTGCACACCTCTTTGTATGTGCATTTTTAATTTAAAGAGGTCATAATATATTCACATGTATATTGATCAGGAATTTCTGCAATTAAAAAGCTCAATTTAATCCTGAAATGACTTTTTTTGTAAATTTCATCGAGAAATTAATCAAAAAAATGTTTTTTAAACTTAGCAAATGTATTTAATTCATTTCAGGGTGCAGCTGAGTTCTTGTTGTATATAGAGATTTTACAGTGCCTGCTTGATGGCCTGATGTTTTTAATAAAAGCACTGTTAGTGTATGAAAAGGATTTGTTGTTCTCAGTGTAATGGTTATTGAACTAAAAAAGGCACTAGTAATATTATTTCTACTCTAGCGTGGCATTAAAATAGGGTATAAAAATAAAAATGCTTCAGGATTTTTCAATCTATTTCTATAATTACAAGAACAGAAAACACACTCACAAAAAACAAGACAGTATTGTGGCCCGAAGCAGCCAGTAGTATATTTTGATTCAGAGGAAACCTATCTCAAGAGAGAGAGAGAAAGAGAGCAAGAGAGGGGCTGGATGTAACCACAAGTCTGTACACACCACCATTAACGTCATGAGTGAACATACAAACCCACAAAATAGACTGTTTTGTTTGACATCTCAGATTACCATCCTCTCCCCTACTCACTTATTCATGTGTGTGTGTGTGTGTGTGTGTGTGTGTCAGAGAAAACGGACAGTATGTTAAAGGGCCAGTGTCATGTCAAAGTGAAACATAGTATGTCAACATTGTTAAAGTTTTGAAGCAAATCATTCACTCCAAATTCAAGACGTTGTATATGGAAAATGAACTGTCAAACATTAAAAAATATTTTCTTAAGACCTGCCCATTTTAAAGGACATTCTGTTTTAGGAGTGTTTAAGTGTTTCAGTTGAGAGCAGCTATTTAGAGCAGAACTCAAATTAAAAAGCACAAAAACATACAACAAATCTGATTGTGTGAAATTAACAAACACCATTTCAGCTGTGAATAATACTTCACAGATATTTTAAATTACTCTCAAGGCCTTAGTTATGGGTTAAACACAGGATTTGGACCCTTGATAAACTTGTGAATTGTTTATTTGTACATTATGTGGATCAAAACATCTTCAGAATGTGGAACTTGCACTATGAACTATAAACGTTTTGACACTTTTTGTAAATTACATGCTGTTTTTCAAATGTGTAAAGAAAAAGCTAAACAAATATATTGTTTTGTTTATAAGTATGAAAAGGAAACAGAAGGACAAAGGGCATTTTGGATTACCCTTTTTTGTTTACTTTCATAGGCATGCTTTGAAAAATGCTTGGGGCAATATGTGGTTTAGCTGTTGCATTCATCACATTTGTGACAAAACAATAAAAGTATGAACATTTTCACTGTTTGTAGAGATATTTAACAGGAAAAGCAATTAAAATATTTTCACAATGACCATTCATAAAGTGTTGGAGACAAAATCAACAATTTCCAAAAGTGGCAGGGACATGTCTCCAGCCTAAATTATGTTTATTGCTTTACAGAATGTTGTTCAAAGATTGTGTTTGAGCAATAGATTTGTTCTAATGTAGCATTTTTAGAATACTGTATTTTGCTCCAAGGTTGTAAATAATATTGAACGTCTGTGCTGTTATGTGCTTGTTTCTTCATGTAATTTTCATCTGTTTGGGTTTACTTTAAAAATAAAAGTGTAAGTCAGTTTTTTGCTTAATAAGGTGTTTATTTTTTATTTATTTGTTTGCGAAATATATTTTGAGGTTTTAAGAATTGCTTTCTTTAGTCAGTATCTCTTATCTTAACCAGGAGCATGGCCAGCCAGGTGTGGTCTCAACCCAGTAAAACTGGACCATGGCCCACTCAGTCAGCCATAGCTAATTCCCAGCGTAAGGTCATGCCATAGATTGTATGTTCATGTGCGCAGACATTGTCCTTTCAGCTTGTTCCATGAACGGTTCTGTGTCAGATTCAGAATTGGAGTGCAAGGCAAATAAGACACTACCGCCACTTTTTTGTGAACAGCGTAAAGTGTGAAACGTGTAAAAGCATGCGTCAGACTTTAGTCTGTTGTCTTTTCAAATCCATTCATTTGGCAAGTGTGTGGTTAGCATAGCATATCTATCCTGATTAACTTCAGAGAAAACACTAATTACTTTTTCCACACTGTAAATTTGCGACCGTGTAATTGCTTGAAACGTTGTTGGGTGTAATGCTGTAAGGCTTTAGTAGTTTAAAGCTTTACAGAGTCTTTTCAAAGCCGTTTAGTGTATGGTTAGCATTACGTGAAACCATGGACGATATCTACTAACCGATAAATTGACTAAGACCAATGCCCCACCTTTACTGTATAGTACACGGCGCCCTGTGATTGGTCCTGATGAAATGTTCTGAATTCTGATTGGCTCACTTTGCCGGTGGGCGGTACTATTATGATAACAGCTGCATCAGTCTAGCAGAGAACGAGCTAGAAATCCAGACGGTGGCGAATAAGGCGGTTTTAAACAAAGCCGCGAAGGTTAACTGTATTTGGCAAAGAAAACTGCGTGTGCTGGTCTAGTGTTTTGTGGCGAAGGGAGTCGGACGCCTCTTCTCTGGCTGTAAGAAAGAGCGTGAGGTGAGTATGGGAGGATGCTGAAAGGATGCTGTTCAACTGAACCGCGTCGAAGCGCCTATTTTTAACAGAACCTTAAGTACTCCCACACAATGCCCTCGTTGGTTTTAGAAACAAACATGAAGCACGAAAATAGCCGTTCCCAAATGTATTAAGGAGTGGTGTGTGAGGTAACTTGACACAAAGCTTTCAGTTTGCCTGCTTCTTTTTGGAATTACCCGTTCCCCCTTAAATGGTGCAGCATTTACAAGCAACTGCCGCACCGTTTAAGGTGGAACGGAAAATTCGGATACGAAGCAGACGAGCAAGCAGACAGCTTTTGCCTAAGTAAATCTGGTAGTGTTAAACCGAGATTATAGCTTTACACCCCCTTACACTTTTCTTTAAGAAAAAGCCTTACCATGAGGCTGGAGTAGGTCGTTTACCTCAGACACTGCTGCATTATCCCGAGGCAGCTTTAAAATGACCTCCATCAGCATAACTTGGGTATCATTTAAAGGGGAACTCAATCGACATTTCAAAATATGTGCAAAAATGAAATTGGGAAGATGAAGCACAGTCATTCCTCCTGTATTTATCTAAAACGCTCTATTATAAGTTAACTGACCCTGTCAGATTTTTTTGCAGTGGTAGTGAATGGGACCTGACGTCTGGAAATCCATTGTCTCTAAAAGTTACCTCACAGACAATTAATACACAAAATGGTTCTGAATATGCCACTGAGGTCTAACCCATTACTTTGAAATAGTTTTTTTTAAATTAGCTCTTGGCCTAAAACGTGTTTTAAAATTCCCTGTAACATAATCATTTAACAATGTTAACAGGATTGGTTCATTAGGTTTGTGACATAAGAAACCCTGCCTGTCTGAATCTGTTTTTGCAATTATTTGGAAAATGCACTTTTTCCAATGTTCATCAATGAGGTTGACTGCTTTTTTTCACTAAAGCTTCCTGGCATATAAAAAATTTGTTCATCACGCTGGTTGTAAGGCCAAGTTATCCTCCCAAAAATATTAACCATATCAAACTTGCATATAAAAGCTTACAAATGCTTAACAAAACTTCTCTAATTCTATGTCAATTATGTGCCTGAATTTTAAAACCTCCTGCCTACTCTGGCTGTGTAGAACACCATGAGCTGGTCATGGCCTCTGCTCCCTGCCCTGGTGCTGTCCTCCCTCCTCTCCATGGTAACAGTGCAGACCGCACCCTGCCAGACTTGCCGCAAACTCACAGAAAACTTCATCAAGGTATGTGTGTGGGACTGATGTAGGTATGAACAGTAGGGTAAAAAAAATGAATTGGTGTTAGATGATTTCAGAGTTTGGGAAATAATCTAAACACTGATAGTGGGATAGTTCAATTTCCAAACACATTTTATTGTCAAAATACCCTTGAGCTACGATTCCACCAGAACTGCTGAAACATAAAAATGAGACACAGTATCTGAAGACGCCATCAGTTAGAGGTCAAAACTCATCTGTATCTCAAGCTTTTTTGGGCTTTAAGTAAGTTTCGGCTTGACCCACCATCTTTAAGGCTGCTTGGAAGACATGTCTAAGAACTCGGATGAACTTACTGTGGCTGTACGAACAATACAGTCCCTATGGGAAAATATGGGAAAGTTCCTTGTATATCATTGCATATATTTTACTTATTTATTTGTCTTTTGTGTGTGTGTGTGTGTGTGTGTGTGTGTGTTGTTAAAAATACATTTCTCAGTATCACAGCCAATCACGCTTTATTTTCAAAATATCCATGTTCAAGATGCCAGCAGAACTCAATTTGTAATGATTCACATATTTGCTTGAATTGGAACATTAGAACAAAGGAAGTGCATGTTCTTGAAGGACTGGCAAACCAACAGCGATTTTAACACTTGGTTAAAGACTACAAAGCTGCAGCCTGTAAAATGTTTCATTTATATTGATGTGTAGATGATCCGTGAACATAGATTCTAAACACATCTGGTGGGCATGAGGAAAAACAGTATCCCACTGCATGTTGCCTTAGAGGCAAATGATGTCGTTGTTTTGTACACCCAAAAAAGTACAACTGTAAAACAGATAAAATCTTTATTTGTTCCAGGGCCTGGAGCGAACAGCCAATAAAAACTTTGGTGGCGGGAACACGGCTTGGGAAGAAGAGAAATTGGCCAAATATGCTCGCAGGTGAGAGACGAGGCTTGAACAGCACCATACTCTACTATTGTATATACAGAGTAGATATTTACTGTTGACTTTGGCCAGCTTTTGAGCACATGGTTTTAAGACTTGTGAAGGTTCACCTTTGGGGCTGTGCCTTCTGGGCAATAATACTAGTATACATTTACCATTCTTTTGACTGACGTGCATACCTGCCAGCAGTTCACCAGCAGGACCAGCAAAAGGCATGAAGTAGGCTTTTATTGTCATTGCAACAGCAATAAACACACACACACACCACAAGCAGCCCCCTTAGTGCCTGTGAAGCTGTTGCAGGATTAGGAGCCTTGGCACTTCAACCCGAAAAAACTTTCCATTCAGGGGATTGAACTGGCTAAACTGTCTTCGTCTCTACTCTTTAGGTCATGGCTGCCCAAGGTCACCTTTCCAAATAAAGTCCTCAAAGTGTCCCTCCACTCGTTTTAAGGAAGCTTAAATCTTTTTCATAACATTTCTTTATTTTTTAAACAACTGGAACTTGAGTAAAATCAGCATTTTGAGTCAGCTAAAAAAACAGTGTTTATGCTAGTCGCACCTCACATCTGTGTGCCTCTCATTTGGAGAAAACAGAAGCTCAATCTCATCATGCGCTGAAACTGGTCGTTCTGAAAAGGGCTTATTAAAAGGGACATGGTCAGGAAAGTGCTGTGCTGTTTGCTCCTATTTCGATCAATATATGTTGTGGATGTGTGTGTGGAGGCACTTTAAAAGTGATCATTTTTTAAATCCATCCCCTTCTGATTTATCTGAAGCGTTTGTCTACTGCAAAAGATGCTGAGGGGCATCTCGTTGTTGTTTACGTATTTCATACAGGCAGTCAAGTGTTTGCTGTAATAAATTATTATATATAATATAGTTATATATAATATATATATATATTATAATAAGTTATTAGTTATTATGTAGTTAAAAGTAATTAAAATTGTAGCACAATTCCAGTTATTCCAGAGTGTCTGAGCAGAGAATGGTAAAATATTAAATATATCAGAGGATGGAAAGAAATGTGCCGTTTCTGATTTCCGTGCAACTTTGTACATTCCCTCTGCACTTACCACAATAAAGCCGTGTTTAAGGAAGGAACAGTTTATAAGTAGTGTTTGTTTTTCCAAGGAAGCTGAGTTGATCTGAGCTGGTAAATCAGCTGAGATGTAATAAATCATCATGTTTTATTTATTTATATTTAATACATGGACTGTATAATTGCAGAAATGCACTGAGGCATAAAGGCCTATGTAGACATTTATAAAAAACAAAATGTTCATGTCACGTCAAATGTCATGTTAAATGGGGAAAATGTGTATATGGTAAACAGGTCTGTGGAAGTTGACAAAACTTGCTTTTGATTATGACATGGTTATCCGTCTCAGCAACGAACCGCAAAATGTATTCTAAGAACAAAAAGCAGACATCCTGGTGATTAGGATCTGATGCTGTTTTGGCTTGTTAAAAAAGGCTTGTTAGAAAGCAGTTGTAAATGTTTGTAGGTGTAGAACAGAAATTAATTATACATTTCCTTGTTTTTTTTATACAAGTAGAATATTTTTGAAAGTAGTTTTCATTCATATATGTACATTAGAATAATGAAGTTTCAAACAGCCATTTTTTCACAGCTAATCAAAGAGCAACGTTTACAGTGGTTGGTTGTGAGATAATGTAATGTAGACAAAATTATTGAGCACATTTGTTTATCATGGTGATGATAAGACCCAGGGGCCACAATGTCTACAGTACAAATTTAGTTATTTTTTTACTGTCCAACTGTGAACCAACACCTAAAATTAAATTATAAATTACAAATAACAGATATAAACTAATAACACATTCAAGTTGGACTCTAATATAGCCCATAGTGTAAAATGGGCCAGACGAGGTTAGAGTGTCTCATCATTTAAACATTTTTGAGCCAACCCCAGTAAATGACCTTGCATTTTTTACATATATCAATAGTTTAGATTGGTCTGAGGGCAGCACGGCAGGTAGTGTCGCAGTCACACAGCTCTAGGGACCTGGAGGTTGTGGGTTTCTGTCCCACGCCAGGTGACTGTTTGTGAGGAGTTTAGTGTGTTCTCCCTGTGTCCGTGTGGGTTTCTTCCGGGTGCTCCCATTGTCTAAAAACACACGTTGGTAGGTTGACTGGTGACACAAAAAGTGTTCATATGTGTGAGTGTGTGTTGCCCTGTGAAGAACAATTGCCCCCTCCAGGCTTCCTGCCTTGCACCCAGTGATTCCGGGTAGGCTCCTGACCCACCGTGACTGTGAACTGGATAAACGGTTACAGACAATGAATGAATGAATGAATGACTGGTCTGGATTTGCTAAGGTTGCTAGGGCAGAGTGTTTAATAAAGGAAGCCAGCGAAATCATGTGATAAGTGTGCCTGACATCGAAAATGACTTACATCAGTGAAAAGGGTAATTAAGCAATCACACACTTACCAACAAAGTAAAATTATGGAAAGAGGAAGAAAAAAAACCTAACAATAGGTCATTTTAGATACTAGCACCTTTTTCACTAGCTGATAAGATGTTTTGCTAAAAACCCGCAGGCTACATCACAACTGTGTACTACACACTAATATCATACAATATGTACTATACTAAACTTAAAAGTGTGAGTTTGGCAGGCAGATAATCATAATATTATCATACGTGGGCAAATATTTACTGTTTCATCGATTTTGGCTGAAATGTCTGTGTTGTTCTCTCTTTAAATTGAGCCCCTGTTCACTGAACAGCTGTCCCATTTTACCTAAACATCGTGTCCATAGCTCCAGTCAGAGTCTCTAATGCTCTATAATTCCAAAAGAAATCTTTTTTTTTTCAACAAACATATATTAAAGAGACACATGACAATTTATACAAATATAATCAAATCTAATTTATATTTTATTTGATCACCTTTAAAAGCATTTATCAAAAAGTGAACCATTTTAACAGACTCCCAGTACAATTATCTGTAATACACATGCCTAAAATGATAGGTTAATTTTAGGCCATATCCTTAAACTGTGGTAAAACAGGGTTTCTGTGAGGGAGTTTCAGAGGAACTCTTACTTGGAAAGGGACAGGGAAAATAAATCGGATTAAAAATTCCGTATGATAAATTCAGGGAATGACTATTGCATTTCCTTTTCAGAAACTTTTTTGTCTGTCTTTTGTTAGTACCAGAAAAATAATGGATTTTCCCTTTCTGTGTACCGGTTTCAGTGAGACACGTCTTTTGGAGATTGTGGAGACTGCGTGTGAGAAGTCTGATTTTGAATGCAACAAACTGTTAGAGCAGATCGAGGACCAGGTGGAGACCTGGTGGTTCCACAGGTGAGACTGATACTCTGACTGGGATGGTCTTATGTCTTTTTTTATGATATAAATGATATACTGTGCATTTTTATCTCAGACAGGAGGAGGCTCCAGACTTGTTTGAGTGGCTATGTATCGAAGAACTGAGATTGTGCTGTCCACCAGGCCGCTTTGGACCAGAATGTGCAGGTCTGAACTTAGACTCAGTTCTTCCCATTAAATGTGTAGGTTTACAGCGGCAGCATATTAGGAAACTTCTGTGGGCAATACCAGTGTTAAGAAGCTAACAGTTGAAATAACCAGTATCTACCAGCACAGTTTATTATAGTCTGAGAGACAGACTCCAGCTGTGTTACATTGAAGCTCAAATACTTAAGAACACTTAAACTCTGATCAAAAAGTTCATGGCTGCTTAATTGCCTAGTAGTTTGAAAGACAAATCAAGCAGGTAACAGCAGTATAAAAAATATTAATTTACAATTCGCCATTATAAATTGAGCACTAATTCAAAACTAGTTACATAATTACATGGTTATAATCCATGTTGAGGCTATGAAAGAGAGCCTATGAGCCCAGTTAACTGCCAGATACAATTAACTGAATCTTGAAACTGAAAACTACAATTAACAATAACTTAATTCCAATGTATAGAAATATACTGAAAATAAAATGAAAAATGTTATTGATTATTTGATTTTTTTTTTTGACTATTGTACAATCAAACCAACACAGCCAAAAGATTTTCTGATTGTTCTGGTTGGGTCTAGGTGGGTGGACTCATTTGCAGATTTAATGATTCTGGGAATTTCCCTGTTGATTCCCTATTTTGACACTATCAAATGCACACAAACATTTACATGCGGAACATTATGACTGTGTAAATAATTTGTATTTGTTAACACTCGGCACTTGCTATTGGGTCAGTCATTTAAGGGAAACATGTTTCAGAAGGAAAAACAACAGTATTTGGGAACAGGAAGATGGGGGGAAAACTGTGAGAGCAAAAGGCTGTAATTCCTATCACAGTAACATCCCATACATTCACATGAACACACAAACACACACACCCACTAACGGCACAAATTTGTTTTTTATTATAGTCTCTTCAAGTGTAGCCAGGATCATTAGCTCTTATTGCTTATTGCTCAATAGTCAACAGGGGCTGATATCTGTTAGTTGACTATATGTGAACTTAGGTAAACTGTATTTCATATGATACTTCATATTTGTCTTCATAGACAGCAATGTCAAATGCGTTTAGCCATTAACCGTAGTGTTTATAACTAACTTTGTTATTTATTATTCATATTGTTTCAAACCTTTGTTTTAATTTTTTTGTGGCATTACATTTTGATAGGTTCCATTCCACAAAAAAAAATAATCACAAAATATATAATTAACCACAAATGACACAGAAGCCACAATGAATGAATATATAATTGTTCTTCTCTGTGTTTAGTTTGTCTTAAACTTTTCCTTTATTACAGCTTCCATTTCCAAAAGGTCAGAAGGGACATTATTCTTTATTTTCCCATTCTCTGGAATAGGTTAAACACAGCTACACATACTTTCAGACCCACATTGTTGACTTGTCTTCCCACAGTGGACAGAAAAGCACTTAAATTGTTTTTTCTATCTCAATTAATCTTAATTTTCTCTCAAAGACAAAAGGTTTAAGTGCTGTTTAAGAACAGTTTTCTGGTCTACCATGTTTTTCACTATTGTTAGGAGTCCCTAGTTTTTAAAACGGTATTTTTTCCATTTATTTTCTTATGTAAATGAAAGGATGTGGACTATCCTCTATCTGGTCTCCACAGAATCAGCTGAAAAATAATTAACTGGTTGTTATCACACAGTTTTGACTGGAAATTAAACAAAAGAAGGGTGGTTCCTGTCCTATGCACTGTACCATATACACATCCACACAAAATATTAGCAGCCAGTAGGTTGTTGATTGTTCTTCTGTGTTTTCTCAGAGTGTCCATCGGGTCCTGGTGGTGTGTGTGGAGGTCTTGGCCGCTGTGAGGGAGAGGGAACACGTCTCGGAGGAGGAGAGTGTGTTTGTGATCCAGGCTACTCGGGTCCACTGTGCCAGGAGTGTGCAGATGGATACTACAGAGAAAAGAGCAGGAATGGCACACAGCCGCCATGCTCAGGTGATCAGAGCACCAAACACTCAGACACCAAACAGATATTTCAGATCTAAGTATTTGCAATCAATATTGTATTTCATAGTGAATGACAGAATATTAATTTCCATAAAACTGATAAAATACATGTTTGTATTTGACAAACCTCAAAGTTCAGTGACTTGAGTCTTGAAGAAATGAGATATTGAATGCTCCGTAAAAGCGTTATAGAATGTGTGTGTATTTTGTTATCTACAGTAACCTACAATTTTAGTCAAAGTATTACATTAAACTTTATTAATGTGATATAAGTAACTAGAAATGTCTTTCATTAAATTAATAGCATAAATAAAACTACACATTAAAAATGCATGAAAACATTAGCACTGCAGTAGTGCATTATAGAGAACACCTGAGGAGAGACTCCATGTTTAAATTTTGGCAAATAGACTGTTGGTCAAAGGAGTACTTGGCAACTGTATTTAGCACAGATCTTTCCAATAAGTGTGATCCAGCATCTAAATGTGTTTTATTTTTCTTGTTGATGTAGCGTGTTACCACTCCTGTAAAAAGTGCAGCGGCCCTCAAGACTACAAGTGTCTGGACTGCAAACCAGGGTGGATACTTCATGACAACAAGTGTGTGGGTGAGTTCTGCTGATCAAATTCAAAACGGATTCCATTAAGATCGATGAGGAAACAAAAGTGTTTACTTTGACTTAATAAGGGCCTGACTCAGACCATGATACAGTGGCTCGCCAAGTTGGAGTGTACATCATTAGTTTAATTTGAAACATATATTTGTAATAGTATATAAAAATAAGAATTTATTATTATTTGTAGTAGTAGTATTTCAAACCACACTGTGCAAAATGTAAATAAAAATAGAATGCCATCAGATGCAATTCACTTAAACCCTATATTTAGTTAGAAATAGTACAAAGACTTTCAACAGTTTCAAAAGTCTTTATTGAAAAGTAGTTGCCTCCATTGAATTTGATGCCAGCAACACTTTGCAAATCAATTGGGACAGGGGCACAGTGTTGCATCACCTCTTCTTTTAACAACACTTTGTAAGCATTTAGAAACTGTGGAGACCAACCATGGTCCTTTTGAAAGTTTCCCCATTGTTGCCTGATCTGCTCATCTGTTCAGGTCTGCGTCATAGTATTTGCTGGACCGCCTACTGGGAAGAGGCATTTTTGCTTACTGACTGACTGATTGACTGACTGACTAATAATGTTGAAACGTGCATGCGCAAGTAAGAACTGTTAGTTCAGTCATATTTCACAGAGAGGACTTAAGGTGGTGCTACTACATCGTTGGTTGTTAGTTCAGCTATATTTCACATTCCAGTTTGTGAACTAAATTTGGAACCGTTCGGCTGTGATCAAATGTCCTGTTTTCTCCAGGCAAGTCCTCTTTATGGGACCTAAAACTTTTTGCTGTCAACAGGCTTTCCCCCATCCCATTTTTTTTGCCATAAGCCTTAAATCCTATATTGAAGTGTTCACTTTGATGTAGTTATTGAAAGGTGAGCAGAAGGTGTGAGGGTTGAATTGTTCAAGGGTTCAGAGAGTTAAGAGCTGAATTGGGACACACTCTTGCCGCTTCAAAGCTGTAGGTCCTCCGTTCACCGCGGTGAGCGGTGTTTTACTGCAGCCTCAAACAGAAATGTGCTGAACGTTGTTGAGGTAATATTTATCACAGTCTCTTCTTTGTTTGGAGGTGTTTCTGTGACCCAGCCTTTTATTTTCTACCATATATTTAACAAACAGAAATCAACTTTTCTGTTCCTATAATGACACAAAATCACGGACACATCTCACTTTTTATTAATCAACTTTTTGTTTAATTTTACACAAAAATGTGTTAAAGCCAGAACACCAGAGCGAGGTGTTACTCAAAATAAATGAGGCTGTGAATTAGTTACAGCACCGTTTTATCAGTCTAATCTTTATAGAACTGTAAGTCAGTAATAAATATCTAGTTCCCAGCGATGCTATGTTTCTGTATCAAGTGTAGATTACTTAGTTGATAAAATGTTAAGGTGCTTGGTTTTAGAAATATTCAAAAACTTAAATGTTATAATGTTATCTTGTTGGTTTCTGGTAAATGAGTTGCTTCAATGTCTTCTGAACACAGTGCTTCAGTGTTATAGCTTTGTATTAACAGAAAATAACAGGCTTTCCATGATCATACACACACTGTCAACAACTGACAAAATAAACCATTTCATAGTTTGTTATTATTTGTTATTATTGTAAACAAAGTAGGGCTGCAACTAATAATTATTTTGATAGTCGATTAATCTGTCAATTATTTTTTCGATTAATCGATTATTAATCGGATTAAAAGGAAGACGAGCCAAATTTAGTTTCCTGTCTGTTACTAGCTTATTCAGGATACTATCAGTGAGAACAGCTGCTTGCTGTGGTGTGCAGATCTTCTTCAAAACATAGTCAGCAATGCTGGGCTGTTTTTATCTGAGGTGAGAGAGAAAGTGTAGATATGAACATACATCTTTTTTAAGTTAATTACTACTGATCTAAAATGCAGACAACAATGTAGGCAAATTAAAATTACATAAATGGATATTGGGTGACGTTGCCATGTGCTGAGAATAAAAGGGAAATTCAGCTAACACATGATCAGATATTGTTAAGATATTTAAGATTTTAGAGAACTAATGTTGTAATTGTATAAGGAGAACACAACCTACCATTATTAAAAATTAGCATTTACATGAAGAATTAACCCAACTGTTACATTAATTTTATTTTTATCAATATTTAACACAGTGTATGTAATGTAATTAACACTTATAATGTAAATATACACTTTGTGATATGTACTATGTGATACTCAAACACTAACATGCAATGCCAGTCAGAAAAGACCTTGAAAAAGGATTTAAATATATTATTTTAAAAAATGTTTGGATTGATTTTTTTTAACTCTGAATGTAACTGCCGGCACATTTAAGGTGGAATGGAAAACTCGCTAAATACAAGAGTGATATAAATTTACTAAAAATGAGACATCTTGTTTAAGTACTCTAGCAGGCTCTAGTGACATTGAGTGAGAGAAAAAAAAATAGAATTTGTCGCTAACATTAGCTTGACTAAAACTACGGTTTGTTTTGGAACTGCTGATCGAGCTGACACATTTAAGGTGGAAGAGAAAACTCGGGGGGATGCTAAGGCTTGTTCGCTAAACGTGAGTGTAATATCAATGTACTAAGAAAAACAAATGTTGTTTAACTACTCTAGCAGGCTCTAGTAACATTGAGTGAGAGAAAAAGTAGAATTAACTTACTATACTTAATCTCTTTCACACATAGCTCAAACAGGCTTCCTTTTCAGATGCTCATGCAGTGATGTTGTGCTGCCATGCCATGCGAGATCAGCTGTGCATATTTTGCACCTAACGCTGTTCCTTGAAGGCGTTAATGTAAAGTGTTCCCATACTTTTGATGACTTAGGTCGTACATTTTTCTCTCTGTTTGTACTAACATTATCCTCTGCTGTGAGTTCGTCACGTGTAGCAACTGTATCTATGTGTATAATAACTTAGACCCAACTAATCGATTATTAAATTAGTGGCCAACAATTTTAACACTCGATTTTAATCGATTTAATCGATTAGTTGTTGCAGCCCTAAAAGAAAGACATTGATATGAAGCACCAAAGCTTCTCCAGACCTTCCAATGACAAAGGTATGTATTTGGGCTTTCTTGTTTTTGAAATGCCAGAAACACCTATGTGACAATGGCTATAGGGCTTATGGTGCTCTGGCAAAGCTAGGCCTAGTTTCTCTTTGCTCTTGTTTTCATTTCACAGTATGCTGGTTGATAAGAACAGGATTAGAACCTTTTTTTTACTATGGGAGAATGCTGTTGTAATTCACACATAATAAGGGTTGTTATTGTCTTTGTAAAACAAACAAGGCCTTCCGTGACAAAGACAAGGTCTGGATGGCACATGTTGCTCCAAATCTTGTATAAATCTTCCAGTGTTAATTGTGCGTTCATAGATGTGCAAGTCACCCATGCCATGTGCATCTCGTACCATCACAACTGGCTTTTGAACTGTTAGCGTTTAACAAGCTGTGACAATCCATGACCGCCAAAAAGAATTGGAAGATTTGATTTGTTGGACCACAGGACACTTTTCCAATTCCCTTCAGTTCATCATTTGTGGATGCAGTGATGAACTGTGTTTGTAGGAATTGTTTCTGAAGCCCATGTGGTTATTTCCACTGCAGAATCATATCTGTTTTTAATTCAGAGCCACCTGAGAGGCCAAATATCACAGCCAGCCAACATTAGCTGCAGATAGACATTTTCTGGATTATCTGAAAATATTTAATGACATTATGTATTGCAGATGAAAACATCCACTGGTTCTTCGCTGGTTCTTTATGTTGAGAAACGTTATTCTTGAATTTTTTTCACTCTTTGACTGGGCAGTGGTGAACACATCCCCATATTTACTTCTGAAAGACTCAGCCTGTCTGAGATGCTCTTTGTTAACCCAGTTACGTCACAGACCTGTTGCCAGTTAACCTAATATATTTTTGTAGCATTACACTACTCTAGCTGTATTTTAATGCCCCTGTTCCAATTTTTTGTTATTGTGTTGCTGGCATCAAATTCAAAATGGGAATATGGTTTAAAAAAAAAAACAATGAGTCTCAGTTTTAGCATTTGTAATGTTGTCTTTGTATTATTTTAATTTAGGGTTTAAATACTAGGGTTTGAATTCTGTTTATTTTTCTTTTTTCCTTTTTTCTTTGTAACATTTCACAAATAATAAATTATTATTTTTTTAATAAATTATTATTTTTTAATTATATAGGACAACAGTGCAAAAAAATAGAAAAATCTAAGCTTTAATTCAAGTGCTTTTATTTGGTGGGAAAAAACCACACATTAAGAAATATATCTTTGGAATTAAATCATGTGTGCCACAATTATTGGCACCCATGGTGTTAGTACTTTGTACAGGATTTTTTCTTTATTTTTTTATTTTTTTCCACTTGAGTTGAAGGTTACTTTTTTCTAATTTTCTTTCAGAGTGAGATTATGCAATAAAAAATGTATTAAATTTAAGGCTTTTAATACATTTTAACTAGGAGTGCCAATAATTATTGAGCGTGCTGTATACAGATGTGTTATTTTTGTGCTTTTTATCTAGGGCTTTTTTTTTAATCTGTCCCAGGTGTTATTTCTAAATTTTATGGAATCTCATTTTATTAAACCTTTTAAAATAAAATGGTCACAATTCTAAAGGGCACTCAAGCTGTGATGCAGTTTATAGTTTTAGTTAAAGGACTAAAATGACAGATTAAGCTATAATAAGTAAAACGGTAAAAGTGTCCAAGCTTTAATCACAGCCATTAGAGACTCTTATCATCTGTTTTGCATAAGATGAGCAAGACTGAGCTTGTTGATTTAATTCAACAAATTCTTGGAACAGAATTTAAACATGGTAGTGTAATCATAGGAGAAGTGCCAAAACAAACAGCCTGAAAACCATTTAAAATGATCTGAAACCACTGTGCATTTTTTTAATATTCTGTGTCAATTTAGTATTTCATACAGAGTGCATGATTTTATCAGCCAACTCTACCGCTCTACTCAAAATGTTTAACAGTGTAAAATTAACATTTGGTGGTTTGAAGTGAGATCATACATTCTCTGTTACTGGAATTGGTGCCAAGATAATCTTTGGGATTTTTCTGCCAGTTCACCACTTACATCAACCAGGAAAAAAGCCAGAAATCATCCTTAAGTTGTCAGTTTGTATACTTAATGCTTTATATCATCACACGCACCGACATCTGTCATCTTTGAGCAAACAACTAACTGTAACCTACAAATTGTTAATGCTTAATGGTTTTTTTGTGTTATTTGAACACTAAAGGCCAGTTTCCCAGACAGAGATTCAGCCTAAGGTATATTTCCTTTCATAGGAAAATCTCCATAGAGAATCCCTAGTATTATACGTAGAACTAATCTGGAATAATTCATATTCAACCCAAGGACCCTTTACATATAAACAGTTTAGAAAGCATTTTTCAAACTAAACAAGTACGTTCACTGAAGCTTTAGGTGCATAACATGCAAAATAATATAATGGCCCTAAGGAGCTTTTGGATGGTTTGTCTTTTTTAATTCAGGTTTTTTTTTAAATGTTAAATTAATATTTTATATATTAATTAATCTAATAGTCAGTTCTGGGTAGGGATGTAATGTTCACTTGTCACATCAAATAAAAAAAGACATGAAATATAACCATGCAATTTTGAAAGTTTAACTGTCATTGTGTAACATTCTGAATGTATTTATAATAGATGTAGATGAGTGTGGTACTGAGCTGGCACGATGTCCATCCAACACATACTGCTTCAACACTGATGGCTCCTATGAGTGCAGAGGTGAGTCCTGCTCCATGATGTGTCTAATTGATATGAACACTTGTTAATAAAAGTAATAATATTAGCCACTCAATAATCCAGTGCATTTATTAAGTGTTATTTGAGAAAGATTGTGAAAGTTCTGAAATTCCTATCCCAGAGCAACATAGAAAACCGGAAAACTTTTCAGTGCATTCCAAGCAGAACCGATATTTTTTTTCCTTCTTCATAAGATGACAGCTTACAATTTCCCCAAAATATAGCAACAAAACCTGGCTGTATATTTTAATGTAGATTTTACAGATCTTTTACTTAATAATAATTATCTAAATGGCCAGGGACCTTATTACCTATAGCAGAAAGTTTGTTAATGCTCCAGCAATTTATTTTAGATAGTGGCCTACTGCAAATTCCCACCCAAAAAAAGTTGAGATCTCTTTTTTTTGTGCTTTTAAACTGTTGAACTCATATAATAGCGTGTTAAGTTTTTTCTAAACGTTAATTTCTAATTAATAAAATGCTTAATTCTGTTATTGAACAGAATAAACATTCACTCAACTTCTTTTCTGTTAGTACAGTTACTGAACTTTATCACTTTGAAGCACTTTGAGCTTCCTGACTGGAAACTCTTTTTCTATCAGCCATCATCTCTCATGTTCCCAGATGATGGTCAATTTTACCTTGGTAATGTTTTTAAATTGTAATACATAGTGTGCATTTGTGTGTAATTAGGTTGTGACCAGGCGTGTGTGGGCTGCATGGGCAGTGGACCTGCTCGCTGTAAGAAGTGTGCACGGGGCTACAGACTCACTGGAACCAAGTGCCTTGGTAAGTTGAGGCAGAGAATATAGAAGACAGTTATAGAAATGAAGTGTTGCTGGGGGGCGTCTCTCTCTCACACTTTTTCTTTCTCTCTGTCTCACATGCTGCATAGCATTCTCTATATTCGAAAATGTAACACAAAGTAAATTACACACAACGTGGTTTGGTTACCTTTGGAACCAATATCGGTACTGCTACCTGGAATTTGGTACCGGTATCCAACGGTACTTTACTCTCTCTTTACTTTATTCGGTACTTTACTCTCTCTGTAACAACAAAAAAATAATAATTTCAGCTTATATATTAGGTGTTTTTCCAAACTGCTTTTGAGTAACTGTACTTTTACTCAAGTCCATGGTTTGTGTACTTTGTCTACCATTGCTGATCAGTACCAATCATGCTATTAATAGCTTCTCTGCCCTTTGGCTAAGATTAAGTGTAGTATCTGTTCTTATCAGTGTAATATGTGATACGTCCTCTATATGAGGCCTACATATTAAATTGATTTTTCGAGCAGGAAGATGGAAAAGGGGATTGCTCTCTAAGGCCATGGCCTTAAGATTAGAGAAGTGAGCTTGGGGCTGGAGGGTCACCGGTTCAATTCCCAGGACTGTCAGGAAAGAAAAATAATCCATGGCTGCCCCAGACCCAGGCACCTAACCCCCAAACATTGTGTGAAAAATGGCTCACTAGTGCGTGTTTGTGTGCCCACTACCATGGATGGGTTAAATGCAGAGAAGCAATATCCCCAAGGGTGTCAATAAAGGGGTTAAATAAATAAATAAATCTCCTACTTCAGTATTAACCATTTCTGTCACTCTGAATATCCACATTGTATACTCCACTCTACATTGGCACGACTCCTTCTTAATTTAGACTTTTTGTTTATGGTGGTGTTTATTATATACTTGTTTGCCACACCTTTTCCCTTTATTTGCATCAGACATTTTCTAATGTGGTCATCTACACTGAGGTGTTCTGTTGTTTTTTTTATTTTTTATTTTTTTTTTTTTACACCCATAAACCACAGGACATATGACTCCTTGTTTGCTGAAGATGGATAGAATGATTAGATCAATAGCATGCTTTATAAATCCAAAAGTGTAAATGTGTGGGTGAGCTCTCGCCCCTCACTGCCGTTGTATCCTTAGCTGAACTTGTGTGCTTTTAGGTCCTTTACACCTTTATTTGCTATACAAAACATGGGAATTTCTTTTTTAATTCAGAGAACTTACATTTACGTTTCGGCACATCTGCTCGAGATGAGGGTAGGGTACATGAGCTTTGCCTGACGTAAACAAGGACTACTGACGTGGAGACTGACCAATTAAATGTTTACAGAGAAGGTTATCGACCAATAACGGTAGCCCTATAGTCAGACCGTCCAATCAGAAGACTTTAGGCTACTTCACCACGCCCCCTTCTCATTTTTGCGAACCAATCGGAGTAGGGGAGGGCGGGACTAGTTTGTGAACGAAATGTTTCTCAAAGTTCTATGTAAGCTCTAGAAAAACAAAATCCCGGACGTTTGTGAAATTCAGCTCTGACATTTTTTAAGTCTAAAAAAGAGGACATGTCTGGAGTAAAAGAGGACGTCTGGTCACCCTAGTGTAGAGATGTTAGAGCTGTACCACACTCTCTTTTGAGTATCTCCAGTCACAGCACTGGACACACTGTTTATTTGAGAGTCCAAAGACAATGTGAAGCACAGTTATACAATTACTGAGCAAAAACTGTAAAAATAAGAAGTCTTGAGAGGAAAGACAACCAAGTAAAAATTACTAATAAGGAGAGCTTCTGCCCACTTGCTTCTCACTCTTTTGCATTCGGGTTGGGGTGAACAGTGGTTTATTCCTTTTTTAAAGGAACTGGCGCTCAAACAAACCGTTCTGAACAGGGCTATTTCGACAGGGGGAGAATGCTGTTGTGTTATTTGATTCTTGTGATATCCTCACAAGGAGTTTTCAGTTGTGCAGTAATAAAGTAATTGTTTATTTATGGTAGTTCATCCCTTATCTGATACATAATCTCAGTCAGAACAGAATCATACATCTCTGTTCGCATTCTGGAATTGTTCTAAATTAATATCTTCCATTTTGTGACAGACACGTTTGACATGTTAACCCCTTTTAGCCCCATTATGTGATTATTTATTTCAAATATTTTAAGCTGTGGGCATGGTGAAATTACAGGTCAGTTTCTTTTTCAGATCTCAGTCATTGTGTCTATTTTTCTTTCCTCGTCAGATATAAATGAGTGTAAGGAGAAAGCGATAGCATGTCCTGGACTTAACGAAGCTTGCATTAATGAAGAGGGTTCATTCCACTGTGAGTGTGCTGAAGGCTTCATCCGTAGAGACAGCATCTGTGTGGAGAACATTCTACCTTGTGAGTACAACAGACATCTGATTATTTGGAACTATGTATGTACTCATGTATATATTTATGTTTAAAAGAATTGTCAAATGTTGCATCTCATCAGATCTGCAAAGTTAGTTAAAAAGGTATGGTCTTATCCCTGTGAGTACAGGCTAAAGCATAAGCTGTATGTTGCTGTATGTATGTTATATAGAAATAGAAATGTTGGAGAACCTATGGACAAATAAGTGCTAAGAATGATCCACCATGGCAGGCTACTGCTCTGTGATGGTCCTATGAGGGTCCTATACATTAAAGAGCAGAGTGAAGAAAGTATGCAGAGAATCACACACAAGATTAGGGTTTGGCGGTATAACAGTAATACCATATACCACAGTATTTAAAAATGAACATGGTATCTCAAAATGAGGGTGGTATTTATACTTTGAGTGTGGTGTGTCAAATACAAGTCGAGTGGGGGGGGGGGAACACAAGCCCAGTAGCCCACCGCAGTTGTGTGGTAAGCGCTGAGTTTGGGATAAAAGAGAGAGGAAGGAAGCTGTAAACAGACAAAATACTCAGACAACCTTTCACTGGATATTGCGCTCACATGTATGAGGCTTTATTCTCTAAACATGTGTGATTTGAGCCTCAGTTAGCTGGAAAACGCTTAACTGCTGTTTGCTAAACTACACGTCTTTTATGACATGGATGATGGCCGCTAATATAGGCATAAGATAAAACCAAAAGAGTCATTTATTATTTTAATCATTTGACAGACCTAATCCAGCTTTTTGTTTCACGTTTGTTCTTGTTACCGTCGAGCATGCTAATAGAACTGATGTTGTTTGCTTCTCTCTCTCTCCAGCTGATCCAGACAAAGGCTTATTTGAGGATATGACTGATGACGAGGTGCTCGTTCTTCAGCAGATGTTTTTCGGTGTGGTGATCTGCGCTCTAGCTACTCTAGCCGCTAAAGGAGACATGGTTTTTACCGCCATCTTCATCGGAGGCGTGGCTGCTATGGCAGGCTACTGGCTCTCAGAGAAGGGTGACCGCATGCTGGACGGCCTTCTTAAAGGACGTTAGCCACCAAGCTGCTCAGGAACTCCAGAGAGGGTGGGGCTACCAGACTGCAAGCCTATCAGGCGACAGACACTTGAAGTGGGGGGGGCTGCTGAGAGATTGAGAGGAGTGGCTATAGAAATGCAAGCCAATCAGGGATTTTAGAGGAAGGACAGAAGGAAAGTTGACTGTAGCAGTGCTATTTTGTCAAGGGCTGGGCGGTGTAAGTTTGAGCTATGTTAATGGTTTGTACTATGCTAATTTATATGCTGTTTCCACAATATGGTTTCACTGCTGCTCACTGTAAGAGACTTCAAATAGGAATTTTTTTAATACACTCAGATTAAGAGAGATTAAGATGTTGAAAAGCTGTGTAGATTGCACCGATGCTTGGCAGGTAAAAGCATATGTTGCTGTATGTTGACTATATGTTGGCTTAGGCCCGCCCCTCGTCAAAATGTACAGGAGCATAAAAAAGCCAAATCCACATTTAACTGAATGATTAAATACCCCAAATTACCTCTTTGTTAAAACCTTATACATTTTGTTTTACACTATTTTCTTCATTTAGATATAGGATTACATATGTGATGAACCTACTGAGAGCACAGATATATTTAAAGCTACGCATAGAAAAATGAAGTAGTGTGTGTGAGAGGAAAATTAAACATTAATCCACTCTATGCCATTGAGGAAAATGAAAGAATTACAGGCCCTAAAACCAAGATACCTTTAATATTCTTTTATGCTCCATGGTCCAATGACTTTCTGAAGTGTGGAAAAGCGTGACCCAGACAAGGTATGATTTTTCCCTGAAACTGAATTTGAATTACATTACGTATACTACTGATATTTTTACTGAGGAGAATTTTTTTTCAGTTCTAATTTAGCACACACAGAACTCTAACTACAACTCAAGTGACCCTTGAGAAAAGCTAGAAAAATGCTGCATTTACGCAGTTTCATTTGTTTTTGCATCAATTTCTGCATTTTAGTCAAATCTAAAGACTATTTATTTATCATTAAACAGATTGTAATTTTCTGTTCTATGACTCATTCAGGTTCGATGGTGTATTTCAGAAGTACTGTGCAGTCAGAGACCACCCTTTATTTAATTTCGAGCCACAATTGTAAGTGCAGGTTATTAATTTTGCAGCACAGTGTTCAGTTGCTGTTGAAAAACAGATAAATACTGGACCTAGACATCCAAGTTGTTCTGTAAGCTCTTTTGGTTGATTGAATGTTGCAAGTGGGATTGCTTGGACTTTGGGAAGCAGAAAGTTCAACCAACTTTCACGACTAAAATTTGCAAGTGTAGAAAAACATCCCTGGAAAAATATTTGAATAATTAGTGCAAGGAGCAAGGTGCTGACAGATATATTATTTTGCTTTGAGGCTTGTGTAGTTTCAGGTGAAACAGGAATGTGTTTTCTTCCATTTATCTTCATGGCTGTTTTAATACTGTAGACTGTGTTTTTAATAGTCCAGATGTCAGTGAAAGTACTCACACGCTGTTGTCTCTGGAAATTGAAAGTTTCTTTCAAAAGATGCTGCTGCACCGTCTCATATGAATACTAATCACACTATTTGAAGGCCATCGTGCTAAATATCTTCAATAATGTCCATAACTTGACTATGAAACAAATTCTCCCAACATTTTTCAACCAAAACTCCACCTGAACAGCAGGGTGAATCTGAACATTTCAAATGATTATAAGGCACATAGAACACTGACAGAAACACTGAAAAAAACTTTTCTATCATCACGTTTTGCCAGCACAACTACAGTGGAAGGGTTACACTAGTTACATTTTTGACACACAATCCAGTTTTACTTTTCTGAATCTGTATTCATTTGTATGATGGTAAAACCTGCATGAACTTTATATCCACTTAGTTTTAAAGGAACCTCATCTCCATCGCAGTGAACAGAACACTAGGTGGAGGCATAAGTTGGTGAGTTAACTTGAGTCACATGAACAAAGTAACTTTCCAGCTCATGAATTCAGCTTCATCGTCTACCTCCCTGTCTGTTTTACAATTTCTGGGCTTTGTTTTACAATACTGCCACCCATAAAACAATGATAGATTGTTATGATTTATCCGCTTTGTGAAAAAGCAGTGGAAATGTTATTTAATTAAAGCCTATTTAAGTGACACAAAAGTCTGTTTCTTTATTTGTACTGAAGGAGCCGTCAAGATCTCCAATTTATTTTTTTGAACTACCATAGCATTAACAGAGTGACCAATCCCTCACGAAAAGTTCGTCCAATGTTATTAACAGCAGGGGAGTAAAAACTGTGGAAATATTCGAATTGTTCCACACACTCATAAACCATGAGAAGTATTTGTTTAAAAATATAGGCCACTATTTATTTACAAATTTAAAAAATATTTTTACATTTTCTATGAACCAGACATGAAGGAACAAAAGAAAGACAAAAGAAAAAAATCAACAATGGAATATGGACAGCGTATTATTACAAACACCTTATTAATAGAAATGTTGACCCACTTTTCAAAACAATGCCATTATACTTGGACCTAACCTGTACATGATTGATAGCAGTTAGATTAAATTTAATCCATGCTGTTGTTTTTTCATTGTCTTAATTACTTCTGGCAAAACTAAGGGTAATGTTGTGTGAGATTTAACCCATTGCCATTGCAATATGCCACAAGCTTCACAAGGAAAAAACTGGATGACTGTTGTCATGGTTGGAGATTAAGCCTTGGACATTTTGTAGCCGTCCCTGATGTGGCACAAACTCATTTTACAACAGTTAATCCCGAAAGCTAAAATTTTCTGAATGTCACATTTGTAAAAACAATTTAATTTGTGGACCAGACCTCAGGAAAAACTGAAACTCTGGCCAGCCATGAACACACATGACAGTACAGTGAGATGTCCTTTCTATATCCATGAAGTGAAGCAGGAGTAGGAATGTTGGAGCTAAAACGCATTTCTAAAATCTCATAGTCCTAACTTCTCATGATTCTCCCACAGCCAAGTGTGATAGTAATTCAGCTTGTGGTCTTTTGGAGTGACCTGAAAAACACAGAAGACGAAACTGAACATGGAAGTAATAGGCACCAGCCACTTGTTGATCAAATCTTCTTCATGAAATGGCTTTGTAATCTGCTTGAATACTCACATCTCTCCATTCTCCTGTGCAGAACATGCGGTAGGAGTCATTACCATATTTACCAATTCCATGTAACTCAATGGGATATCTCCAGGTTTTAGTGAGGTACTCATCTAAAGGAATAAATGGATAAACATTTGAGGGATCCACACTGACTTTATTGTCATTTTATGCCAATATTTCTCTCTAAATCCACCGATCAGTGAATTGATCACACACAGTGTCACCAGCCTCATGAAGCCCCGGAAGGCTGAGGCATCACCTGGAATTGAACCTGTGATTTATACATGGTAGGGCCAACACTTAGCCTGCCATATCACTCTAGTGCTCCAGGGTTTATATTTGATAAAAACTACTTTGTTTTTTGTTTTTATTTGAAGACTTTCAGAGAATAGAAGATTTTAGAGAACTAGTAATTCAGCTCTGACTTGCTGAGGGTCGCAGCAGGCCTGGAGCCAGCCTTGAATAACTGGAAAAATGACCTCATTCAAGAAATGATCCAGACCAATATTTCCATCTCCCAGAATACAGCACATGCAGAGACTACACTTGGCACAAGTCTGTCCCAAATGCACAGGTTTAATTGTATGCAATTTTGTTGGAATGCTGCTTGACCTAAGTAGGGGTTAAAGTACACACTATTTGATCTTGAATTAAGGCCAGATTCTCAGTCAATATTAATCTGACCTAGTGGGGTTCTAGTCTGTTGGGCTTTGGTCAAAAAACATGGAACAATCTGTGTAGTGTGTGAAGAGCATTAAGGAGCCATTTAGCCTTAACTTAAAGTCTTCTTTGAAGTCCACACTTTGGGGATGTTGTTTAATGTGTGAGAAGCTTAGGACACACTTAGTTTATGCACAAGTTCATGTCATAAAGCTTCAGTGTTTTGAAATGTATGATCCTGGATAACATTTCCAGACAAAACTGATGGTAAAGATCTTTGACCTTTTCTCATTTTTCAAGCCATTAAAATAAATAAATAAATAAATAAATTTAAAAAAAATGTTCAAAAGTTTCAGTCACAGTGGATCATAGCGTTCGTGAGAGGGCACAAAGTGCTCATTAGGTTTTAAAATACAGCTTTAAATATTTGTGAAATTCCAATGAGTTTCACACATATTGGGTTTACATTCTTATGTGTCCCGAACCAGGCTCAGATTTCATGTTTGTGATCTCAGAACCTGCATCAAGTGTAACAATTTACAATTAGTATACAATCCTGCACTTTCCTCCGCTTTAGTTATTATCCTTAATTTATTTTTCCTCCATGATTTCACCATCTTAAAACAGACTTTAATCTAGCATTAATGTTGACCACCGTGCTTACACAAAGAAGAATTTGTTCTCCGCATTCAACCCAATCCGTGCAGTGAAACACATACTAGTGAACACTAGGGGGAAATGAGCACACATGCCTGGAGTGGTGGGCAGCCCAAGCCATGGTGCCTGGGGAGCAGTAGGGGGTTAGGTGCCTTGCTCAAAGGCACTTCAGTCATGACCTGTCGGTTCTGGGGATCGAACATGGCAACCTTCCAGTTACAAGCCCAGTTCCCTAACCACCAGGCCATGGCTGCCCCCTGGATTTAAACATAAAGGAGCAATCAGTCACTTTTTAATCAACAAAAATAGCAAACAAATTAATTTTATAGTGACTATTTATTATTATTATTATTATTATATTTTATTTAAGTCAGGTAAAGTGTTACTATTTATTATTTTTACAGTTTTCACATGCAGCGATGAATCAAATAACTGTCATCACTGAATGCCCCACAGAACTGGGCGCCCTACATCGGTCAAATATTTTAAACAGCTTTAGTACAGAAAGTCTGATACATTAGAATTTAAAGAAGAATCACTGCAGGAAATGACTGATTGCTCCATAAATCTGTTTATTAACTGAAAAGTATTGTGTGTTATAGGTTGAACTCTGCGTGTGAAACAGCTGAACGCTGACCAGAGAAGCGGATGAGTGTTTTGGCTCGAAGAGAATTGAGTCCAAGAGGCTGCAGAAGCTCAGCAAGAGGCTCCCAGTCACTGGCCCGGGTCACTTCAGCACTCGGGTAACGTTCGAAAAAGCGCCACAGTGTTGGGATCGCCAACTTCCCTACAAACACACACTTATATCACACACACTATTTACAATTATTGTATAATCACTGTTATCATGCCTTCCTTGTGTGAGTTAACCTACTGAAAATCAACAAGAAAGAAAGCATTATTTCTTTCCCATATGATGTATGCATTATTATGATATAGTTTAGCTTGTCTATTGTATAGTCAATGTCTAGTATGTCAGTTTTTTTTAATAATATATTTCAAATGTGGCACTGGTTCTTCACTTGTCTGTTCAAATATATCAAGGTAAATGCTGTGAGGCATAAAGTAGAGTATATTAGATAGAACTACATGAACTACACATTTATATGGATACACCTTAATAAAATGGGAATGGTTGGTGATATTAATTTCTTGTTTGTGGCACATTAAAGCCTGTGTTAGCATTTCTCCTGCGGTGTTGCTATCAGTGTGTGAAGAGTGGGAGAAGAGGGTTGCATTGACAATCCAACACAATGAGCAGCACTTTGAACACATTTTATAAGTGGTCAGAAACTTGTAAACATCTCATGAAAGAATAAAGTTACATTGAAACCAATGTACACACCATTGTTTTTCTTGTGAAATTCCCAATAAGTTTGATGTGTCACATGACCCTCTTCCCATTGACAAAACAAAAGTTGGATCCAAGATGGCGGACTTCAAAATGGCCACCACCCATCTTGAAAAGTTTTCCCCCTCCCATATACTAATGTGCCACAAACAGGAAGTTAATATCACCAACCATTCCCATTTTATTAAGGTGTATCTATATAAATGGCCCACCCTGTACTGTGATCTATTGCAATCTAACGTCACTGTAAGTGCATGCCTGCTTGACATTTACCACTGGTTTTGTTGAGAAAGATAGTAGCCACTAGAAGCTTCCAGGGGTCGTGAAACAAGGTTTCCTGCACCAGGTTGAAGGGGGAGCGAGGTGGGGTCCACTTTCTTAATGCCTTCCTTTTTGGAGGACTGAGACCTTGCAAAGACAGGACATTCTGGCTTTTTTATTCATTAGAAGTCATTTTAGTAATTAGAAGATCAGATTCTCAAGAACTTGTAAATAGCGAACATTCCCAATGAGGAACCTACCATCACGTTTTCTACTGAAGTATGGACTTGTTTTCCGCTTTTCCACCAATAACTTTGTTCCTAAACAAATGACCACGCAACTGGTTAAATAAACATTGAGTAGTAACAATGGGCTTTTGTTTTTCTTTTAAAAAGAAAAACAAAAAACAAAACAAAAACATAATTGCATCCAGTAACTCAGGCTCTGATTGGCTAAATTTGGAATATTTAAAGTTTTATGGTTCAATAATTACATTTATACAAAACAAAATCTACAACTTTGTTTCTCAAATGTTTTCGGTTTGTCCTCTTTCTTCATATAAAAACGTCAAGAAATATTGGAAATACTATCAGCTGTCAATCTGCTTCAGGTTTATTGTTGCAATCCTTTACATTTATGATACATCTTCCCTCAGTGTAAAGCTGACAGGCCATAATGAATGCACAGTGTTGTTCGTTGTTTTTTCTTGTTTTGGTCATGCACAAAACGTCATATTATAAACACTGTTTGAAAGTGGTGCAAATAAATGAGGTACGCACCACTTTGTGAACTTCTATCAGGTGAGCAGCTCCCTCTGGTGGCCTTGACACTCTTCTCCATTTCTTGGTTTACTATGACCCTCTCCTCGTTCTCCTCCTCTGCTGTTTTCTCATCTTCACTCTCTGATGCAGGCTCCACTCTTAACACTGGAACTGAGGCCCGATCATTTTCTGCAGGCGATACTCTGGAAATCTCTTCTCTTAATTGGGTTTCCTCCCTTTCGCACTTCTCTATTTGTCCTGTTGTTGCTTCTTTCTCTTCCTTCTCTGGTTCTGTCCCACTGTTTTCTGTCACTGAGACCACTAGTTCTGGAGCAGGGCTTTCTGCAGGTTTAATTTGCTGTTTTGCTTTTCTCTGCCTCATTGCTTTTCTCTCTTGCTGGGTCCCTCCACTGCTTTTTTTGGGTGTGCTGAATTCAAAATCGTCCAGTTTCAGATGGGTGCATTCTTCAGAGAGCAGGTACTTCTGGAGCTCTGACCTGGTTCTGAAGCGTCTGCCCTGAGGACTGTCGAAGAAGCAAATATATGTTATAATTTACAACAGAGTTCTAAAAATGCACTAAATTAATCCTGACAACGGGGTCCAGGAACAGACTAACTATGAATTATGGGCATGGTTCTGATTGACCTAATCTCATCAATTTAAATCAGATTTCAAACCAACTACTAAAGTGTGGCATGAATGAAATTGGGGAAAATTTTTTTTATTGGATTCTTGCCATACTGACGGCAAAAAAATTCTGCCCTGCTCTGATCATTCATTCATTGTCTGTAACTGTTTTTCCGATTCAGGGTCACGTTGGGTCTGGAGCCTACCCAGAATTACTGGGCACAAGGCAAGGAACTCCCTCTGGAGGGGCACCAATACTTTGCAGGGCGACACACAGGTCTACGCTTCATGTGTGAACATTGCCTAAAAGCTGTGTTAAAGGCTGTCTGCATTGGTAAGTAATTATGGGCAAAAGTGAGTTTTTCTTCTCTCATTACAATGTGGCCCTTTACATTTTACCTGCTTTTAGTTTATTTCTTTTCATTATTCCAGCAGGTCTAAGCAAATAAAGAGCTAAAAAATAAGAGCAAAATCTTTACATTCCAGACTGTGCAATAATAATAATATTGGGATTGATTTTTTTAACCATCTTGTGTCATACACTGACAAAATTCATGAGCGTTAACTTTGGAATGAATCCTTTTCTCAGGCACTACTAAAGAATAATTTATATCAGTTCCAAGAACAATGGATAATAACACCCACCTGATGATGTAGGTGTCCGTTTTGCCTGCTGTTTTCCCCCGTTTCCTCTGCCTTGTTTCTCTTTTCCATCCAGGAGGCAGGCCCTCTGTCATCATGCTTTCTGTGTTGACAAATGCTGTCTGACCACTGGATGGTAGGTTCAGGTCAACGCATTCATCAACAACCATCTTTACTCTTCAGCCTCAGAACCTACACAAACTATACACAACTGGATCAGAGGAACAGCTGTGGTGCTCGGTATTTAAACACATCAGGGTCATTGCTGGACTGAGAAATGTGTCTGATCACCCCAAAGCAGCACAACACACACTAACACACCACCACGTCCGTGTCACCGAGAATAACCCACCACCCAAACCTGTGGTGGTCCTGCAGAGGTGAATTTTATATCAACATTGTTCAAACTTAGTATTATGCCTAAGAATCGTGTTGCTATTATTATAATATATTTATAATAATACATTAATTAATTAACAAACAGACAAACAAACAACAGGTGTTAGAGCGGATGTGTAGAACTGTCCCTTGTTCTGATTGGCTGCTCTGTACTGAGCCTCTTTCAGAAAGCAGTGTAGTAATGAAACGCTCCTTATAACTTCAGTGTGAATGAGCAGGGCTGAACTGCTGAAACTTGAAATAATGGACACGTGTAAATAAGTTGATATTTGTGACGTCGGAAACATTTTCAGAACGGAAGGTTGTTTTTGCAGCTTACGTTTGGTAGTGAAGTTTACATACTATTTTGCTTTACAACTTTACAAAAACTAGGTTTCTGTGAGGTGGACATCAACACAACGAGCTATTTCTTTCCATTGCGTAAAAGAAGAATGTTTGAAGTATCGTTAATGGTAAATTATGTGCACTAAAGAATAAGCCCCATTTTCTGTCAGGTTCTCAGTGGATTGTTACGGGTTTGGTAGAGACTCACGCGACATGAACGTATTCCCGCGCTTTACATTCCCGCTCGTCCAGAGCCAGTAGTGTTCAGCTAGAAATCCCCAAATCTGCAGAGATGATGCAGGAAAATCAGGCTGTTATTCAAGGAATCCTCGGGATCGCATTGCCACTGTTTTCCTCAAGTGGAATGAAACGCTCCTGTTTCTTCTTCTTGTAAAACCTGTCATGTCCTGATACTGCCACCTACTGTGGCCAAAGTGCGCTCACATACTCGACTATTTAGCTACAAACAAATAATAATAATTTGTATTATGATTAATATATACTTAATGAGAAGGTTAAAGTAGCTTTTTTTGCATTAAGTCATTGTTTTTTTTTAAACTCTTTATAGCCAAGAGCTTAAAGTGACTGGAATTGCAGCATTTTTGGAATGACATCTGTTTTCATTCCCCTAATGAAAAAGAAAGCTTTAAAGAAGTGTGTATCATTGAAATAGACACATAGAAATAGAACAAAATAAAGAAAGAATATAGAGAGTAAAAAAAATAAATAAAGTAGAGAGATTTATGCAGTGAAATGTCCCCAAAAGGTAAAAGTTGGATCATATGCTTAAAACACTTCCCCAAAATAATTGTTTAATTACAATTACCCCCCAAGCCCCCCCACCCCAGGGTTCAATCTAGTCAGCCACTGCTTCTTTTCTAACATAAAGCCTGGACGCTTGGAGGAGAAAGCATTGCTCTGAGACTTTGTTTAACACATTTTGTAAACTAAGGAGATCAATTTTTAAATTTAGTGAATGATATATTTAATCTGGGGAAGGTTTTAAGCTACTATTATTTCTTTCCGATAGTTACACGATTTTAGAAGCTCTGTAAATGTAAGTTAGATAGCTGCTTTTCCTTAGAACAGACAAAGATGCGTCATGACTTTTATTTTGAAGTTGAATACAGCTCTTGGTCCGTTAGCAACAGCAGCGTTGTATGGGTCTGAGACCTGTTGATATCAGCGCGAGCGCATTCCCTCGGAATAAACCCGTTATTAACGGTACAGACAAATATGCGAGCTGTTCCTACGTGGATAGATAAAGTTCACGACCGGGACAAAGTTGAGCAATGGTAGGAGTCGCTGTATTTCAGTAGTATGTGTGTGTTTGGGTGCATATCTCTCAGTGGATGTGGTTAGTAACCGCGGTTACTATGTAAACCACTGCAGCGGGCTTGGTCAATGTTAACTGACAAGGAGAACACATCATAGAAAAACACAACTTATACCGAGATAATTTAGCTTTCATATTGTTGTATATATGTACTCTAAACGTATATGACTCACCTTTCTCAAAATACAATGTGCAGAACACTACAGTACTGTAGCTTTATCACTTTAGAACCGTCATATTTTTGGTAGCCGGAATTTTATGAGATTTCAGTGCCGTAGTTTCCTTTTCTAATATGTCAACACAGACACTGCCATCCACACTGAAGACTGGGGTTCGATTCCCAGCTCTGACAGGAAGACCACACTATAGGCAAGGCTTATTTGTATAGCAGCATTCATACACAGGAATTTCAAAGAGCTTCACCCCTACAGAAAATTAAAAACATGGGAATTATTAAGCGTAAGACACCCTGAGATCTAGGATCTTATTTGCCAAAAATATAGATTATTTGGGAGTGAATCCTAAAACTGCGCTCACTTCCCTCTGTAACATGAATTTATAATTCTGCATAAGAACAGTGGCTCCAGGGTTCCTGGGTTTGATTCTCACCGTCCGTGAGGGTCTGGGTGTGTTTGAGTGAACATGGTCTTCTCTGGGCCTGTATGGGTTCCTTCAGGTGCTCCAGTATTCTCCCACAAGTCAGGAATACGTTATGTCAGTTGGTTATGCGATATTGTCCACAGGTGTGTATGTGGTGTGTAATTTGGCGAGAAGGGGAGTAGACTGGGTGAGAAGCTTAGACCTCACCATTTGGTCAAATGTTAAAAGATATGTTACACAAACAGCCAGCAGTGAATTCAATTATGAGTTCATCATTCCACTTTTATTTGCTTTGTTGCAGCATTTATGACCTGGCCTTCAAACCAGATGGCAGTCAGCTCATAGTAGCAGCTGGAAATCGAGTTCTGGTATGTGATTCCCTTTATTCTGAAATGGTTAGCAGTGGGTGTCATTTATGAAATGCTGAAGTTTGGACACAGTTACACTTCTGTTGATGTTCAAAGTGGACAGCACAAAACACACTTCTGCACATTCTATTGAAGTTACTGTTTAACACAGTTACTGTGTTCAAATTGGACTGTCTATTTACGACACCCATGCAACCGCTGACTTATAACAAAGAGCTGGGCTTAGGTTTGTGCTCAGTGAAGTAGATGCCGATCATTTACAAAATGCCTCGACTGGCTTAGATATAACCAATATTTGAAATTAGATCGGGACAGCCCTAATGAACACTAGCTTAACCAATGTTTTTTTCTGCTGATCTTAATTGAGCATGTCTGCTGCAGGTTTATGACACAGCAGATGGAACCCTCATACAGCCCCTGAAAGGACACAAAGACACTGTGTACTGTGTGGCCTACGCTAAAGATGGTAAGTGCTTTCCCTGCAGGCTTTATTTTCTATGTACCTTATGTTAGAATTACTTTCTTGAAACCTGACCCTTTACAATTTCTGTCATCCCGTGGTCAGGAAAACGATTTGCTTCTGGCTCTGCAGACAAAAGCATCATCATCTGGACGTCTAAACTGGAGGGCATTCTCAAATACACGTGAGTTTTGAGTACTGTATGAGTTATCAATGAGGAGAACGTTTGTAACCAATATGATGCAATGGAAACTAAAAGATTATATATATATATACACACACAGGGGTTGGATAATGAATCTGAAACACCTGGTTTTAGACCACAATAATTTATTAGTATAGTGTAGGGCCTCCTTTTGCGGCCAATACAGCGTCAATTCGTCTTGGGAATGACATATACAAGTCCTGCACAGTGGTCAGAGGGATTTTAAGCCATCCTTCTTGCAGGATAGTGGCCAGGTCACTATGTGCTGGTGGAAGAAAATGTTTCCTGACTCGCTCCTCCAAAACACCCCAAAGTGGCTCAATAATATTTAGATCTGGTGACTGTGCAGGCCATGGGAGACGTTCAACTTCACGTTCATGTTCATCAAACCAATCTTTCACCAGTCTTGCTGTGTGTATTGGTGTATTATCATCCTGATACACGGCACCGCCTTCAGAATACAATGTTTGAACCATTGGATGCACATGGTTCTCCAAAATGGTTCGGTAGTCCTTGGCAGTGATGCACCCATCTAGCATAAGTATTGGGACAAGGGAATGCTATGGCAGCCCAAACCGTCACTGATCCACCCCCATGCTTCACTCTGGGCATACAACAGTCAGGGTGGTACAATTCTTTGGGGCTTCTCCACACCGTAACTCTCCCGGATGTGGGGAAAACAGTAAAGGTGGACTCATCAGAGAACAATACATGTTTCACATTGTCCACAGCCCAAGATTTGCGCTCCTTGCACCATTGAACCCGAC
This sequence comes from Hoplias malabaricus, assembly GCF_029633855.1. Lineage (NCBI taxonomy): Eukaryota > Metazoa > Chordata > Actinopteri > Characiformes > Erythrinidae > Hoplias > Hoplias malabaricus. Next base: position 12,018,218 of record NC_089813.1, on the reverse strand, counting down.
GTTTGGCATTGGCATGAGTGACCAAAGGTTTGGCTCTAGCAGCCCGGCCGTGTATATTGACCCTGTGGAACTCCTGACGGACAGTTCTGGTGGAAACAGGAGAGTTGAGGTGCACATTTAATTCTGCCGTGATTTGGGCAGCCGTGGTTTTATGTTTTTTGGATAAAATCTGGGTCAGCACCCGAACAACCCTTTCAGACAGCTTCCTCTTGCGTCCACAGTTAATCCTGTTGGATGTGTTTCGTCCTTCTTGGTGGTATGCTGACATTACCCTGGATACCGTGGCTCTTGATACATCACAAATACTTGCTGTCTTGGACACAGATGTTTTGAACTCTGGTATATCACCCATAATGTTGTGTGCATTGCAATATTTTGAGCAAAACTGTGCTCTTACCCTCTGCTAATTGAACCTTCACACTGCTCTTACTGGTGTAATGTGCAATTAATTAAGATTGGCCACCGGGCTTGTCCAATTTAGCCATGAATCCTCCCACACTAAAAATAGGTTTTTCAGTTTCATTGTCCGACCACTGTGTGTGTGTGTGTGTGTGTGTGTGTGTGTGTGTGTATATATATATATATATATATATATATATATATATATATATATATATATATATATATACACAGGGTGGGCCATTTATATGGATACATCGTAATAAAATGGGAATGGTTGGTGATATTAACTTCCTGTTTGTGGCACATTAGTATATGGGAGGGGGAAAACTTTTCAAGATGAGTGGTGACCATGGCACCCATTGTTTTTCTTGTGAAATTCCCAATAAGTTTGATGTGTCACCTGACCCTCTTCCCATTGAAAAAACAAAAGTTGTTGCCAAAATGACGACTTCAAAATGGCCGCTATGGTCACTACCCATCTTGAAAAGTTTCCTCCTCCCATATACTAATGTGCCACAATCAGGAAGTTAATATCACCAACCATTCCCATATAAATGGCCCACCCTGTATGTATATATATATTTTATAAAAATATATCACCCAGAACAGATTAGTGGTTAAAAAAATCTAATGCCTGTTGTTCTATGGCATTTCATCTGATATCTCTCTCTTTCTCTTTCATTGAAAGTTTTGAATGTTTGCTTTTCCTTCTCTTGTATATGTACAGTTTTGGTGACGTTTCACTCTGCCAGTGCGCATCAGCCTGAAAATAAATTCCCCATTGTATGAATAATAAGAATGTTAAAAACGTTTACACATCTTTTAACATCTTTCCCCGAATGTAATATTTAACACAGTGTGGGCTAATGGAAGCTTATATGCTACAAATTAGCGTAGTGCAGACTGTTTGCTTAATCATCAGTATTTCAGTAAATATAATAGACATGATTTATGGGGTGTCTGAGACTGAATACCCATTGGCTTTCTATAAATATGAACAAAACTAGAATGTATTACAGGAATGTTGTCCAGATTTATATTTCTAATTATGTCTTTTACAGCCACAATGACTCGATCCAGTGTGTTGCGTACAACCCTGTCACACACCAGCTCGCCTCCTGCTCCTCAGGGGACTTTGGTGAGTGAGATTTTCTGTAGTGTTGTGAGATAGTGGACAATACGACAAAGACAGACCTAGCTAGCAAGTGGAATTGGCAGACAAACGTGAGGAAAGTGGCACGATAGCGCAACAGTTAGTGCTTCTGCCACACAGCTCCTGGTGTGAGCTTCAGTTCTCACCTCAGGTGTGTGAAGAAATTTGTGTGTTCTCCTTGTGTCCACCACATAGGTTTCTTCTGGATGCTCTCGTTTCCTCCCACTATCCAATTATACAATGGCAGTAGGCTAATTGTCAGAATTGTCCTTTGATGTGACTTTATGGGTGACTGTGTGAGTATGAATGAATGAATGAATGAATGAAATAATAAATTAATTAATTAGCTTCCCAATGAAAGACACTCCGTTTCCAATCTCCATTTTTGTATTTTTTTACCACATTATTTGAACACAGCAGCTGTCCTTCATATTGTGTGAACATTTTATAATGAATGGACCAATAGGAATGCTCCAAAATTACTTAAATAAAATCAATTTCCATTAACATTCATTGAAATTAGGGCTTTTTTTCCCCTTCTGTAAAGTTGCTATTTTGGAGATACATATGTTTTATTGGTCAATGACGATTTCGCAGTGGCTGATAATGTCTGTGTGCTTGGTTTTGGATCTAGGTCTTTGGTCTCCAGAACAGAAATCTGTTTCCAAGCACAAAGTCAACAGCAAGATCACATGTTGTGGGTAAGTACTGATGACCACAAACCCGAGTGTGTCAAAGGGATCCTCATAATCACCACTTCAGCCTGTTGTGCATCTGTAAAAACAAACCCGCCAGGAACATTGAGTACGTTTTGATGTTTGTTTACTTGTGGCTTTAGCTGGACAAACGATGGCCAGTACCTGGCTCTGGGCATGATGAGTGGGGTAGTGAGCATCAGGAACAAGAATGGAGAGGAGAAAGTGAAGATCGAGCGACCGGGCGGCTCATCGTCCCCTATCTGGTCCATTGCCTGGAACCCGTCCAAGTAAGACTGCAGTTCAAACAGAACAACTCTGAGGTTTATTAAAAATCGAATGAGCATTATATTGGAGTCCATTTTAATTTTTAGGGTATGTTTAGGACATTACTTTTATCACAGGATGTTAGGGATAATACATATTATCTTACACTAGGGGGCGCTGTTCGACTATTAGTGGTGACATTTTCTAAAGACTGTTCCAAATCTTATTAACTGGGAGAAAGCAGACATATGTTTGCATTTAAGTAATTATAATAATCTTTCTGAAATCCAGTCATTTAATTCTAGCTTGGGTAAATGTTCACATTACTTTGAATTATAAATATTATTATTGTACAATCACAACTACTCTACTACACATCAATTTGTTTTAAAAAATATTGTTAATTTAAATTCTCCTACTGTTCTTTCTTACAGTAAAAAACCTCTAATTAACTGATTAGTGATCAAAGTGATTGGTAGCTAACCTTGTTTTTAGTTAGCCTTTAGTCCTTGAGGCAGTTTTATGGTTGTTTCACTCATATAGAAGTATACAAAGGGGACAACACACACTTAGTCCATTCCAGCAGAAGGATATCTGTAATTGCATGTTATAGACATTGCACCTCCTTTATCTGCCACTTTAAAATTGGTACACGTTCATGTACAATGCAAGAGCAATGCCGACAGTGTCATTTGCTTACAAGCACTACGTGACAGTACAAGAGAGTGTGATGCTGCACAGCAGCATATAAATGCTGTTGCTCGTAGATAACCCAGAGTCACTGGATCAGAACAGGACATTAGGCTCTACTGGATATCATTAGGGAACTAATGAATTGCGAAAACTAGCAGTACACATCCAGGATCTGCAGTTAACAGCATGTTATAATGTTCTGGAGGAGCTGGTCTCTCTTTAGCTGAGCTGACAAGCTGAACGAGGAGAAGGTGGAAAAATGAAGCCTGTGGAAATTGGAATGGCTCTGTGCATGCTGGGAAATGTAGTCTTCACACAGCAGCTGTGTGCAGCCAAAGACAGACTCAGGCTGTGTCCAAATAGTTTTATGAATATTTATATTATTTCTACTGTCCTTGATTCTGCCTGATGGGGATCAGTTCTTTGAGGAAGCTAGAAATAGGCGGATGAAACTGTTTGTAGCGTAAATTATCTGGACTACTAACAGCTTTATCATGTTGATCGATCGAGGTGGGTCAGGAGCCTACCCAGAATCATTGGGTGCAAGGCAGTAGCACACTCTGGATAGGGTGCCAGTCCATCACAGAGCACCATACACTCACAAATTCATAGCCAATCCATGTACCAATTTTTTTTTTTATTGTGGGAGGAAACCAGACCACACAGAGGAAAACCACACTGATACAAAGAGTAAACACCAAACTGCTCACAGACAGTCAGCCTGTGTGGCAGCAACACTTCCTGTTAACTTCCAATAAGAAAACAGCAATAAATAACCAACTACACAGCAATAATAGTGTTGATTTAACACTGGTGAATTTGCTGTGTATAGTACTATACGTTAGTTGTTTGTTCTAACATTTAAAATATAGAATCTAGACAAAACATAACTAAACACAATGTGTAATACAGTGCCAACAGGGCAAGAATAAATGCCTTAAAATGGCTGAAAACATTCATTATCTGTAACCGCTTATCTAGTTCAGGGTCACGGTGGGTCCAGAGCCTACCTTGAATCATTGGGCGCAAGGCGGGAATACACCCTGGAGGGGGCGCCAGTCCTCACACCTACGGACACTTTTGAGTCGCCAATCCACCTACCAACGTGTGTTTTTGGACTGTGGGAGGAAACACACCTCCTCACAGACAGTCACCCGGAGCGGGAATCAAACACACAAAATCCTGAGTTGTGTGACTGCGACACTACCTGCTGCGCCACCGTGGCTGAAAACAGAAAGAAAAATAAAAGAACAAGAAATAAGACATTGGAAAGTAGGAAGTTCAGTGATGAGGGAGGAATAATGAAAGGAAACCTGACAAGACAGAAATAGTTGCTATAAAATATTTCCGTAAACATGCAGTGCACAGTTTCACTTACTGATCTGAATAAAGTCTTTGTAATCCCCTGAAATATTATACAGCAGGATTTTCATCATTAAATTGTAACTTTACATTAGACCAGTGTCAGTAAGCAAGTTTTACAGTGTGTGTGTGTGTGTGTCTGTCTCAGGGATGAACATCATGACATCTTGGCAGTGGCTGACTGGGGACAAAAGCTGTCCTTCTACCAACTTAGTGGAAAACAGGTACAGATCTTTACTGACCTCTGAACATTTTCACACCTGCCCTATCAAAATTTTCATGTAAATTGTCCTCTTTTGAAAGTTATGCACATGTATGCTGTGCTTCGCCAAAAATACTTGGACTCAGCACCCTTCCAAATGAACTGCTGGTAGGAGCACATTTTATGGTCCATATTTAAAAAAAAAAAAAAAAAAAAAAAATGTAATATCAGAGAAATTCTTTCCTTATAGCAGCACATTAGCATCATACTGTCCTTATGTTGACTCTCCATAGATCCTCATACCATTATTGCAGCCTGATCTGTGGCAGAGGAGCAATGAGCTGAGTAATGACTTGGGAACACTTTTGGAACTGTGAAATATATGCAACAATGTGAGCTAAATGTAATATATACATTGCCACAAAGTTCTTGAGTGAACTTGCAGAAGCTGTATTTAAGTGTAGTTTTACAGTATTCATATGGCATCTGGCGTTCCTTTTCCTTTTAATAAACAAAGTAAAATACCTGCCTGCCTACCAACCAAACTATTTACCGATCCACCTAAGAGCTTTAGATCATTTCCCAAATAAAAGAGTCTTTCAGAAAATCATGTCTTTCTCCTTAAGTTTGTAGGTTAATAACAACTTTAGAGGGTGGCTTCAGGTAATATTTGTTTATTCGATGTAAAGAATTGTTGGAATGTTGAAGTTTGTTAATAACTCTTGTAGGGTCAGCAGAAAGTGAATTGTTTTCATTTGTTAAAACACCCCTAGAGTGCAGCAGTGAATGTTTGTTTATTTGAGTTTTGTTTCTAACACCTTTAGAGGGCAGTGGTGAGCATTTTTTGTTTATTTGATGTTTGTAAGTAACATGTTTAGAGGGCAGTAATTTTACTTTTTTAATTTTATTAAAAATTATATTAAACTTTATTTGAGCTCGAGCTGTGTCTGTCATGAGTTGGTACCTTGGATAAAATAAGTTCTTAATCACATTTATATTCATATTTATGTGGCAGGTCATCAACAGCTGAATGCCTCTTTCCAGTACAGTAATTTTTCAGCACAGTTGCGTATTTAGGAAGTGACATAGAGGGGGAGAGAGGGAAAAGCAAACAAAAAGCCAAAGGAACACGATGCTGAAGACTGATTAAAGGCTTGACTTATGACCAGCAGATACACTTTCGAATCCCCAGGCTAGCAAGGAGCAACCACTGTTGTGTAGGATCGGCAGACCATCAGCTTCTTCCTGCCTTTATATCAGTGGGAGATCAGAACGGCAGCTATTTAGAGCAGGAGAGATTTGAAATGTTATTTGTAAAGACGACCCAGTGCTATATCTCCAACTCCCCGCGGTGCCTGCCCTGTGAAGAACGATACAAAGCACACGTCCCTCCTCCAGCACTCCTGTAGAGCTTTCTAATTACAACCTGAAAGGCCCCCCCTCCCCCTCAGGTACTCATGGGAAGTGTAGTAATTAAGGGCAGATATGTGCTGGCTGCTTGTTACAGAACCATAAAACATAAGCCTCAAGAGTACCCCTTCAAACTCCCCTCTCTCTCTCTCTCTCTCTCTCTCTCTCTCTCTCTGTCTGAGCACATGTTTGCATTACGCTGCTATTAATAGTGGCAAATAAAAAAGTGCTGTTGTCCGAGGGGGTATTTCAGGGAAAAGGAATGACGCCCCGAGGTTCACCATGAGGGGAAACAGATGCTATGTGCGTGTGTGTCCATATACATTACAGGCCAAAGTGTAAGCAGTATTATTTTTAGTTTTAAAAATATTTTACGCTAAATTAGATGCTAATATATTTCGCATGAACTACTGGGATTTTTAAAACTCTGCTCAGTGTAAACTGGATATCCAATGTCCACAGTATTGTGCATGCACTTCTTGTATAATCGTATATATATGTAGCTTTCAGTGCTCAATGCCAACAGGTAGAGGGCTATAAAACTCTGGAGCATTTGACTGTGGAGCAGGGGATGGAGGGATGGGGCTCCATTAAGTAGTTTTAGAATGAGCCGGAGTGGTTTTGTGATCAGAACTAGTCATCCAATATCGGTACCTGATATATTACTGTAGCTGAAAGTTATTAAATCATTATTGCTTATTCTTACTGCAGCCAAGGGGACAAACTCTCTATTAATACTGTGTTATAGAAGAAATTGAAGTTATTATTTTCATTCATTATCAGTAACCGCCCATCCAGTTCTGGGTCACGGGGTGTCTGGAACCCACCCAGGATCACACCCTGGAGGGGGCGTCAGTCCTTCACAGGGCAACACACACACATTCTTTGAGTAGACAATCCACCTACTAACGTGTGTTTTTGGACTGTGGGTGGAAACCGGACCACCCAGAGGAAACCCACGCGGACACAGGGAGAACACACCACACTCCTCACAGACAGTCACCCGGAGCGGGAATCAAACCCACAACCTCCAGGTCCCTGCTGCGCCACCGTGCCGCCCAGCCATTGTCTGTATTAATTTAATACAAATTAGTTAATTTATGGAATACATTATTGGATTTTCTCCACACAATTCCTTAATTCCAATAATTAATTAATTTGGCAATGCTTGTTGATAACATTACTGTGTGGTGAGATTGCAAAACATAAATATTAAAACTACTGTATGAATATTTATTTTCCAGTTTCAATTTGCTTTCTTTTAGTTTAATTTTGTAATGTCTATTTATTTCATTAATGTAACAGTAATTATTAGAAATTAGTGTCACGTGAGAAGCATAGCGTTATAGAGTTATGCTGGTCCCCCTGAGAATATCCCCCAGAGCAGGAGCTTGCTTTATGTTTATATGTGCAGAAAAGAGAAATTCTAATTGTGTTGTTTTTTTATTCCATTTAATTTAATTTAATTTAATTTAATCGTGTTAGCTGTTTATGACAGACAAAGGGAAATGGACAATATTCACAAATGTGATGATTTGGCCTGTCGCTCTCAAATGTAAAACTTGCATTTCTATTTTTGTGAATTTATCATTTTTGAGCCCAATAGAAATTTAATGATGAATGAACCAATAGAAATCGGAATAAAACCTTTTTTACATTGACTACAACTGAAAGATACAAAGGTTTTCTCCCGTATCCAAGTTGGAGATGCATGTTTTTCATTGGACAGAGATGATATTTACATTTTGATGATGTTTACAGATGTTTACAGCTTGTTTTAGATTCTCCCTTTGGGGAAAGCAAGTTCTCAAAAGAGTGGCAAGGGAACACAAAGGAAAAAGTTTGAATCTCTTCGCCTTACACAGACCAATTGTATTATTATTTACTCACAGCTAATTTAACAGACCATGTTCAGTTCATCAAGCCTTCAGATTCTGAATGAGAGAATCAGGTGGATCTGATTAGAGCTTGCAAAGCTGTAATAAAACTCTGCAGGAGGCTCAGCAGGAGCCATACTAATGAAGATGCAGTTAATTGTGTACTATTTCTGTAGACATTTGGTCATACCCTTTTGTTTCGCTGTGCTGCGTAATTGTTATAAGGAGTCTTAATGCATTTCCAGTCAAAACAACCATTAAGTAAAAAAAAGCCCCAGTAAATAAATAAATAAAACAAACAAGCAGAAATCTCCAGTGGTGCTTCTCAGTCTAAGAATTTGTTTGCATTTAATGCAAAGTAGTGGCAAATATTTAGTGATGTTGGGGTGTGGGTTCTGGATTTGAAGAGTTTTATTTGCTACGGTCTTTCAAACATGGACACTTAAAAACCCTGTTTTGACTATGCAGTTGGATTATCTTATATCTAAGATTGTCTTTGACATCAGCTCAGTAATTTATTAAAAAAGAAAAAAATATATATGTATGTATGTAAGGGAAAATATTCATGCTTACTTTTAAAATTTTAGGGTGGCTTCCAGATATTTGGCCAATGCCGTCCATCTTTCAGAGATTCCATAGTTCTGACATAACTTTGCACTAACTGTAACCTCTAATACCCACACAATAGGCTCCATTTAGAAAAATGACAGAGGCCAATGGTGATGTCTCTGTCGGCTTCTGTGGAGACGGCTAAATGAGCTGTTTGTGGCTTTGATGTTAAAAGGCCAAGTGGGAAGAGAGGACTCAGACACTGTATCCTACTGAATTATGAAACATGAGTGCTTTCTCTTTTATATCCCTCATGTTTTTATCAGTAAATCAGTAAGTCGCCCGCCTACCGCCAGTCACTTTCTTTTTTCAGGCTCTTAACTCTCCCAGACTCCCTCCTTGAAACAGCTCTTATTACATTTTGTTTACTTACTTACAGAGTAATTAGAAACTATTTTTGAGTAGAAAAAAAAACAACTTCAAAACCCCGGGGGGATAAATAAACATTTAAAAAGAAAGAAAAAAACATTTATATATTTGGCTAATTTTTCAATTTATCAGAAAAAAACTGAAAAAATAACAGTTGGATTTTAATTATATATTAATTATATTACTGCATATTATTTTTTTGTATTTGTGTGGTCATTGAAAGGTTGTAAATGTATTGTTTGATACATACACAAGGACGTGTTTTATGAATTTATGACTTTATTTGATGACCTAAATCCACCATAAAAGAAATATAGCTCCAAAGTAAGATGCACGAACACTTTAACATTAGCTCTCTTTCATTTGGAGTGATGCCACAGCCATCTGTGGACATCCAAGTGAGTATAACTGGCCTCACTCTTTGTGAGGCATGGTGATCTTCCTTCTGTCCCTATCACTCAGTTTGATCCTAACCAATTCAAGCATAACTTAACTGACGTAATAACTGATCAGCTAACTAACAGCAGTTTAAAAAGCTGTAGAGACTGGCTTCACACATCTCTTTATGTTGTCTAGTGGATGCAAATGACTTAATTGCATACAAATTTAATATTAATCTGCTGAATATTTAACTTGCTGTAATTAACAATTTAATTAATGATGCAAATTGACTGTGTGAGAAAATAACAGAATTAACCCACGTAAGTCATGTAAGGGTTAAAAGTGTGCCGCACACCTGCGGTTAGTAAGAGCACATTGAGCTGTCTGGCTGAAGAATGTGTGTGTGAAAGTGCTTGGGGAGCTGAGTGTGCAGTTTGCAGCCACTCGGCAGTGTATTTTCACATTGTCACAGCGCGCTGTGCCGTGGAATCTGTGTGATTTATGATATTCTCTGAGGTCTCAAAATGGTAACTTTGTCCTCTTTTTCTCTGTATTACGTATAAAACATGGCCTTGTCTCTTAAGCTGGAAAAGGAGGTGATGAGATGGGATTGGCTGGATCTGTTCCAAATGGCTTTGTCCTTCCTGTCTGTGCAAGCCATCATTTTCAGTCACTGGCAGACACTTTTAAAGCTGTAAGAGCTTTTAAATCATTATAAATAGGCCACACAACTCTAATATATCTAACTAATATACCATTCAATGAGCATTGTCAGACATTATGTGTTCAAAGCACTGTCCCTGCCATCTGTTCCTTCATAAAAATGCCTACCATCTTCATGATTAGGGGAGAGTGAGATGGTGTTTTTTTAATTATTATTATTATTTTGACCTAAATTCGGTGTCAGCTAGGTCTCTCCAATCATGTGAATCCAAGGTGAAGGCTAGCACATACTTCTCCAGAGACGTGAATAGAGCAGCAACATACTTCTAACTGCTGGTAATGTAAAGTCATCAGACTACTCAACATGCTTGCAGGAGAACACTAACAGCCAGTCCTGTGGTGTCAGTTAACAGACACCTGGGTTAGTTAGCTTTGGATGGCTTATGCATCATCAGGCTTTGAACTGAAAATCTCATACATTATTGCTTCCAGTGGCTCAATTGTACATCAGGAAGGTGTCCCGATAAGGGTTTTTGAATAAATTCGCTACTGTTGACTCGTTTCATTGATTGTATTCCTATATTATGTATGATATTCTTACTTGAGGCTTGAGATTGCGCTTGTGTTTTTTTCAGATTGGAAAGGACAGACAGCTGAACTTTGATCCGTGCTGTGTGAGCTATTTCTCCAAGGGGGAGTACATAGTGATGGGCGGCTCAGACAAGCAGGCATCACTGTACACTAAAGACGGCGTCCGGCTCGGGACCATCGGAGAGCAGAACTCCTGGGTTTGGACCTGTCGGGTCAAACCAGACTCCAACTATGTGGTAAAGAACTGGACTTTGTGTAATTCTGGTATGAGTGGATCAGACACAGCAATGCTACTGGAGTTTTTAAACACCTCAGTGTCACTGCTGGACTAAGAATAGTCCACCAACCCAAAATATCATGTCGCTTTATGTCCGCCACCTTGCAAACAAGTAGTTTGAGAGTAGAGTATAGCTTATGTATGTGTTTAATTCTAAAATTAGAATTAATTCAGATTTTTTGCTGAGTTTGGATTCGGCTTTCTCCATGGTTCACATTCATAATTTTAAGTGACCTGTATCTGTGTGTAATTTCATCTCCCAGGGAGTGCAGTACATAGGAAGCACAGAGCCATTTGACAGCTTGCATGTCTCTGCTAGTGCTCGCTGATGATGACAGCACTAAGCACATTCATACGGGCAAAAAAGAGCTGGCATGAAATCTGACCTGACCTTTCCCATTCACGTCGGAGGCCCATGAATTAAATTAGACTACACATTTCAGTCTGGAAATGTGAAAGTAGCCAAAGAGATATGGGACCTTTTAACATATGTTTTAATGATAATAATAACAATAATAATTCTACCCTAGAATGTGTAATTCTAAGTAGAATAGTAATTTGTTGGCCTCTGTACTGATTCTGTAATGAATCCAGACAATTATAAGTTCTAAGATACGTAAACTTATCTTATCCAGACTAAGATGAAGTGCAAATGCTTTATAAATAGCACCTATTTTAGACTCTGTGAGGTGTGTATCCTAGAGAGAGAGAGAGAGAGGGGGAGAGAGAATGTGACAGAGAGACTAACATGTAAATAATGTTAATTTATGAAGAGTGAATATCAAGACGATGAGCATGTGAAAATTGAGGCTGCGGCTAAACCCAGAGAAGTCTCACACTGGCATTCAGCATTTAAATGATGGTGGTGATTTGAGTAACATGTTAAATTATTGGGACAGTATGTCTGAGTCTTTCTATTTTTGCTTGTTTTAATCATCTAGCTCTTCTGGCACAGACTGTAGTTTCACTATTGCTTTGACACAGAAAACCACTGTAACATTTCCTTTATAATCAAAACACATTATTGGACTGTAAGAACCAAACGAGTACAACCAAAAGACAATATCAAGATGGTATTAATCATATTGGTATTGGGGGGAGGATTCAAAATGATCTTTAATAATATTCCTGAATTAGGCAATAGAGACTGTAATAAAGGTAATGGGTTGAGAGTTGATTATGTTTAGAGCTAAAGGCTTCTGTGTCATTTAAACTAAGGCATGTGCGGTACATTGATCACCTCTTGGCAACTGTATTTTCTTGATTATTTTTCCTATTTGTGCTGTTACAGGTGGTGGGCTGTCAGGATGGTACGATAGCATTTTTTCAGTTGATCTTCAGCACGGTACATGGCCTGTATAAAGACCGCTATGCCTACAGAGACAGCATGACCGATGTAATTGTCCAGCACCTCATCACTGAGCAAAAAGGTAATAACAGCATAGGAGCTATAAGGCTAATGGAGCTAACAGTTAAATCAATACCCCACCAATTAGGACTGCGCAGATTGCAAAGTCATAATCCACTTCCTCATCCACTTGACAACTGAATATTATACATCTGGAGGAAAGTAAGGGGAAGAATGGGAAGGCCACGTGTGAACAATGTCTTGTCTTGCTTTCTTGTCTTATTCAGTGCGTATAAAGTGTCGTGAGTTGGTGAAAAAGATTGCTATCTATCGGAGCCGCCTGGCCATCCAGCTGCCCGAGAAGATCCTTATTTACGAATTGTATTCAGACGACTCTTCCGACATGCACTATCGCGTTAAAGAGAAAATCTGCAAACGCTTTGAGTGTAACCTGCTCGTAGTCTGCTCTCAACATATCATACTCTGTCAGGTGAGTGCAGCAGGATTGGAGCTGCCCCATGGGTATTGTGACATGACTGGAATTGTACATTAAATTTAGGCTGTGGAAAAACCTTTCCACAAAAAAATGTTTCTTTGATTCAGTATCCAATAGGAAAAAAATAACATACAGTATTATATGAAGGATTTAGACATCCACGAAGATGGTTTATATCTGTTTATCTCAGCAGTACACATGTTTTTGTTACTAATAATTTTATATATGAACATAAATACAACCAAAACATAAACAAATAATGTTTTTAAGTAGTTAAGCTGCTTAGTTAATGAACAAAATGCAGGGTTGATTCTAGTCTTTGGATAGTTTTGGTGCTGATAGTCTTTTGTTGCTATATTTCCAAAGTGCTGTGCAGTTTTAGGTAGTTTTTCCTGTTGCGTTGGATTACTTCCAAGTTTCTGGGTCATTTTTAGGTTGTTTTTGTCCTTTGTTGTTTGTCAATTGTTTATTTCCAAAGAAATTAGGTTTTACTGTATATTGCTTTGCTGCTGGGTAGTTTTTAGGTAGTTTTATATGTGTAATTAGTTTCTGTTAGGTAGATAGTTGCTACTTTTGAGTAGTTTACCTGCTGGATAAATTTATTTTATGTATTTTTCTTGTAATGATTTCAAAAGTACATGTTGTACTATGTACATTTATGTAGAAAATTCAAATATTCTATAATATCACCATATTTGTCTGGTTGTTGTGTGAATATATAACATGTTATACATTACCTTGTTAAAGTTTCCTAGCTTATGTTTGTCTCCTCTGTCTCAGTAAAGGCCTATGGTTATGTGTTTATTTGTATTCTAATCATAGCTGCTTCAGTTATCATCCCTTTCATACACTTTTGCATGGCACTAAACATCAAATGAACTCCTGTTTATTTTACATTGAGTCATGCCTGTTGAGCATGAGCATGTTAAGAGGGTGAAGGACCTTTAAGGAGCTGTATCTTTACCCTGATGGCCTGCTTATTGTAGCCATACAGTCAACACATGGCTAATGTAAGGCTTTACAGCTGTGTGTGTGCTTATAGACTCAGACAGTGGGGGTTATTGAGACGAAGGTCTTGACCGCTGTCTAGTTTAATTGCCTCAGCCACTCTGCTTTCAGTCTGCGGTTTGTGTGTGTGCGCGTGTGTGTGTGTGTATTAGAAAGAGAGAGAAACAGACAGAGAGAATGATTCACACACACACTTCTCCCCCGTAAGCCCTTTTAACAGCATGATGATCTCTTAAATCTCTTCCCAGAAAGACAAAAGGTGTTTTCTTCTGTGTAAAGACCAGCTTCTGCTCACTTTTTTTCTGCTTTATGTCAAGGTCCAGGCGTCTGTTAGTTGGAGCCTGATGCCGAGTTACTGTTTTGTCTCATGCTGAGAGGCCTGTAATTGCAGTGGCATTGTACTGGAGCGCTCTCTTGTGTAACTGAGTTGTCCTCTGCTGCTGTGATGAAGAAAACAATGCATAATTTTTTCCACCTGGGTATTTGCTTATATCTGTGTGTGTGTATTACTGTGTGTTTAGGAGAAGAGACTGCAGTGCTTGTCATTTACCAGTGTGAAGGAGAAGGAATGGATCATGGAGTCTCTGATTCGCTACATCAAAGTTATTGGCGGCCCACCTGGGAGGGAGGGGCTTCTGGTGGGCCTGAAAAATGGAGCAGTGAGTTTTAAAAGCCCTCAAGACTTTGCACAACATTTGTTTAATTATATACAGATGTTTTTTTTTGTTTGTTTTTTTTTTTTTCATTGTCAGTAACCGCTTATCCAGTTCAGGGTCACTGTGGGTCCAGAGCCTACCTTGACTCACTGGGCGCAAGGCAGGAACATACCCTGGAGGGGGTGCCAGTCCTTCACAGGGCGACACACACTCACAAACACTTTTGAATAGTCCATTCAACTACCAGTATGTGTTTTTGGACTGTGAGAGGAAACCCATGCAGACACAGGGAGAACACAACAAACTCCTCACAGAAAGTCACCCGGAGCGGGGCTCAAACCCACAACCCAAGGAGCTGTGTGACTGTGACACTACCTGCTGCGCCACCGTGGCGCCCTGAAATAGAACAGGATTAAATGTAATAAACAATGTTCTACAATAGCGCTGGTACATCTTGTATTGTTAATCGCCGAAAAATTCTCCAATCCCTACCACAGCTTACTCACTGTGAGCTCTCCCATGTCTACGTGGCCTTTCTCCATTAGGTTTAGAGTGAGTGGCTGAATGTGTGAGGCCCTGTGATGAACTGGCACCCAGCCCAGGGTATGTTTCTGCCTTGTGCTCAATGGTTCGGTGTAGGCTCTGGTCTCTTTATGAAGCTGAACAGAAAAAAGCAGAATGACTCATTACATTTACTATCCAAAAAAGACCAGTGAACATAATGTGTCTTCCGAAATAAGAGAGTACTCTTTTGCTTTATAATAAAAAGTTAGAGCCAAAAGCTTAATCTTAAAAGTACAGTAGAACTGTGTTGTGTTTTGCATCAGGCTGTGTTTTCTTAACTATTTCATATGATAGTGTTCTGAAAGGGAGATATTTTGGCACGTCTGGAGACCGTCTGGTTCTCATCACCACCACTGTGGACAGTTCCGCCTCTGGTTTATCTAGAACAGTACCTACCATGTCCAACCAGTCGTAATGAATTTGTTTAAATCTTAAACATTCTCATATGCTTAACTTTTACAAAATTTACAAAATTTTCCCTTCATGTTATAGGGTAAGAAACAGGACAGAAATCTGCAGTCTTTGGATTTAACTGAAATTTAATTTTGATGTGTGTTACTTTATATTTAAGTTGTGTGCTTACAACATGATCTAAAATTCATAGCACATGTTTGGTACAACACGTGTCCCTAATTAAGAGCCTAGTCGAGTGTATACAGATAAGTTCACAATACATCCAAAGATTCCAGACCCCGTTTCTAATGAGTGAAGCTTTTAAGGTGCATCTAATGCTCGGGTGTTCAGTTGTGCACACACAGGTTGTATAATCTGCATGTGAGTGACTGCATGTGAGCATAAGGTACATGAATCATGTTAAAATGTATGAATCATACCCACCTAAAGTCATATTTCTAACATTATCTCTGTAGATTCAGGTGAGTTCTGTGAATAAGGCATTTCCCATAAAACTGCTGAAGGAGAACACCTTCTGTTCACAATTTTATCATTGTTATTCAAGTACACTATGTAGTCAAAAATGTGTAAAATGCCGCTCATCCAACATTTCTATTGAATGGATCTTTTGAGAGCCTGGTTTTATAACACTGAATATCTCTGTACAGTTGTCAATTAATATGTCTGTCCATGTCTGTAATGAATGTACTATTTGTGGCCATTTTAACTTGACATTTATAATATTATAACCATTTATCCTCTTCTCTCTAAATCCATAGATTCTAAAGATTTTTGTGGATAACCCCTTCCCCATCACACTGCTGAAGCAGAACACATCTGTACGCTGTCTGGACATGAGCACTAGTCGCAGCAAGCTGGCCGTGGTGGACGAGCACAACACCTGCCTGGTCTACGACATACACACCAAAGAGCTGCTATTCCAGGTTAGGCCCTGGCCCAAATGAGCCCCTTAATCACTTCTCCTTGTTGCCTGCTCCTCATGAGAGCCGCTGCTCTGCTGCAATATGTGGTTTTTGCCAGTTCCACATCACAGGGCTGCAGTTCAGGCTCAATCACACACCACAAACCATTCCAGCCACCATCAGGAATTTCATAAACGTGGTCATATGGACTCTGCCAAAGTAAAATTCAATGACACTCTGAAAAGAGGATGTTCTATTCTTTCACATAAACACCCTCATTTACAAGCTCTTTGATAGTCAATTGTGCCATTTATAAATCGCTATACAGCATTTATTTTGGAAATAAAGCCATCTACAATATTATTTCTCAGACCTGGTTCTAGGACACCACTGCTTCTCATAGGCATTTCATTAACAGCTAGTTTAGTCAACTAGTTGATCTATCCATGCTCTGCCCAAAAATTCATATTTTACAGAACTCTGCAACTGAGTAATTATTGTTATATTTATACAGGAAGTTCATATGCTGTGAATCAGCCAAATCACCAACATATAGCTGTGAAATACTTAATTTAGCAAAGGCTCAAAAAATTAAAGTCTACATAAAATGACCAGTTTAAAAAATACATTGACATGCTAGTAGTCTTAATGGATTTGTTATTATATGTGCCATGCTAATCTGATTTTAATTTAATCATAAATCACATATATTGTAAGTTTTATAACATAACCTTGGAAATATAATATAAATAATAAGCTGCAACTACAAATATTGTTATTAACTTGTAACTGGAGATTTCAGAGTTTATTTTTTTGCTTTGGTTGTGTTTTTGTTCAAAGAAAAATACCATTTGGTTCTAGAGCTAATCCTCTGTTCATCAGACTGAATAAGATTTTTACTAATGTTTGTCCGTCCTCAATAAAGTATCTAACAAAGAATGTGTTTGTGGGCAGAGCGTGACTGGGCAGTTAACCAAAATTTCCTTAGCTAATGCATAAAAGCTTGGCATTTATTAAACTAAAAACCAAAGGATTGCTCCATAATCATAAATGAAAACCACTATTTTAAAGTATAAAATATTCAGTCTTTGCATGTTGCTTACATTTAATGTAAATAAAATTACGTTTACAAATCCACATTGGTGGCTACAGCCACTCTTTGTTGTTTTGAAGTTCAGTGTAGGCACGTTTTCCTGGCACATTCACAGGGTTTGTGTGTGTGTGTGTTTTTAAAGGAGCCCAATGCGAACAGCGTGGCGTGGAACACGCAGTGTGAAGACATGCTGTGTTTCTCAGGCAGTGGCTATCTGAACATCAAGGCCAGTAATTTTCCCGTTCACCAGCAGAAGCTGCAGGGCTTTGTAGTGGGATACAATGGCTCCAAAATCTTCTGCCTCCACGTCTACTCTATGGCTGCAGTGGAAGTGCCTCAGGTAGGCTTTATGTGTGTGGACAGTTCACTTTGCTAATAGGGGACACAGCTCTTCAAATACACCTATGATACACAAGTTGATATTTTTACATAGTTATGTATATCCTCTGGATGTGAAAACAACATTCCTCAACATTGAGAATTTTCAACATGTGCTCTTAAGAACAACAGCTATTATTGGGAAATACGCAGCTAAAACAGACTGAGACACTAATCACAATGAGGCAATATATGTGTAAAAGAGAAAAAGAATATGAGAAACTTGTCTGCAGGAAACTCACAAACTGTGAAATAAACAACCCAATCAGTGTGTTCTGGTCTGTGTAAATCAGAAAACAGGGCATAAAACAGTTCATTCTAATTTGTGCTGCAGAAATTTTTGAATTGTCCCACTGCCTCATCTGAGACCCTTCAATCAGACGCTGGACCTGCATTTATGTGAGAGCTCAAAGACAAAGTTAACAGAGCAAAACAAACATAAAGAGCCCAATGATATCAGTCCTGGTTAAATATGGAGAAAACGTGAATGGAGAAGAAAGGGAACGTAGTAAAAATGGCTAAAATCCAGTGCATCTGCTCCTCACACCTGGGCTCTCACATTGAACTGAGCAGTGGCCCATTCTCTTTTAAAGGAACAGGAGCTAGAGGTCGTTCTGAACAGGGCTGTTTTGAAAGGGCATCACTCAGACGTTTCATTAAGATGTAAATGTGTGGAAAATTGGTATAAAAAGTGCTTTTCTGCGTTTTTAACGTAAATTCATGTTTATATCTATTATTATACACTTCCATCCATGACCTATAAACATTTGATAGGCAGTTTGTATTTTTCTTTAGCTGTGAAATGTGTTTAAATGACTCCCATTCAAATCTTTATTTGTCATAATTAGCTGTCCAGTGTCAGGTCCTGTGCTTTATCAATTCTCTTCTTCACAGTCAGCTCCAATGTATCAGTATCTGGAGAAGAGGATGTTTAAGGAGGCCTATCAGATTGCATGTCTGGGTGTGACAGACAGTGACTGGAGGGATCTGGCTACAGAGGCTCTGGAGGGGCTGGACTTTGACACAGCCAAAAAGGTTTGTCATGTCCAAAGCGTAATGATACAACAGTGATACTGTCACTATAAAATCTGAAGCTGCACATGGATGTATTTAATAGATTAAGCTTGCTGTTTTTATTTTTGAAGCCCTATGTCATAAAAAAATATCTAGTACTGCTGCCTTAAATGCACAAAAAGGTGAATATCCATGCGGTCCACACACACACACACTCTCAGATTGGAACAAACATTATCTTACCGTATGATAGTAGCAGATGGTAGTGCTCCAAGCTGTTTAGGAATTGAAGCACCTCTTATAGTCCCAAAAAGGGATCGATCTAATATTTCCAACTTTATAGTAAATGAATTGCCCATTCACTCACTCTCTCTCTCTCTCTCTCTTTCTCTCTCTCTCTCTCTCTCTTTCTCTCTCTCTCTCTCTCTCTTTCTCTCTCTCTCTCTCTCTCTCTTTCTCTCTCTCTCTCTGTCTCTCTCTTTCTCTCTCTCTCTCTCTCTCTCTCTCTTTCTCTCTCTCTCTCTTTCTCTCTCTCTCTCTCTCTCTCTCTCTCTCCCTCTCTCTTTTTCTAGGCTTTTATCAGAGTTCGGGATTTGCGCTATCTTGAGCTCATCAACAGCATTGAAGTAAGTATATTCTCTACAGATGTATGTGCTAGTGACTTGTAAAACACTGTAACACCACTCCTCTGACTAGTTAGAGCACTTTATGAATATTTATTATTCTAATAATTGATATTTAACATTTATTGTGGCTGATACAGATACCAGTAAATGACATTGTTGATAATTTTATATTTTGATAAATGTATTAATAATATAATTAACAGAACAAAGGACAGTGAGTGAGAGTTTGAGTCACAGATCACAAACGCTGTTACTGTAGTGTTGGCAAATGTCTGTTGCAGACCATGGAATAATAGTTAAATCAGATTATACTGATACCTGTTTCCTGGCAAGAGGGACACTGTGCTGGAAAATGAGTTCATACTTTATGTGCTCTCTGTGTTTTCCTGAAATATGGAATCACACAACCAGATGAAATATCTCTTGGCATAATACTGCCAAAGTGAGCTTGAGCCAATGGCTTTGTCCATTACATGAGAGTTTCTTAACGTGAGGGAGTATATAATGTAAAAGAAGTCTTAATGTGACAGCTTTAAACTCTAAAGGATTATCATAGATTTATTTTGCATAAATGAATCTGACAAAAATGCATGAAAATACACGTATTAAACAGATATATATTTATACAAAGCCACTTAAGTTGCCTAGCATCTGTCCTTCAAATGGTGTGAAAGTTTCATGATGCATGAACCAATAGAAATGCTTCAAATTACTTGCAATAAAATATTTTTATATGGACATTGAAAAGTTAAGAAGGGTTTTTCCTTCTACTATAAAGTTACTCTTTTGGAGATATGGTTTTCTTTGGAAAGCAATGATATGCAGCTATAGGAAAAAATGTGGGCACTCCTTGTTCAGTTACATATATTTTATTTGATTTTTTTTCTTGACATTATCTGCAATGAACACACTCCTGTGTGTTGTACTACAATTTAACCTTTTTGGAGAAAACATAAATTATGGCCTGTGCAAAGGTTGACATGCTGTATATTGTATGAGGTTGGGTTTCCAATGTGTTCAACACAGCAAATAAATAGAAATCAGGCACTAAAAATGGTAGAAAAATGGCTTTTTTTGAGTTTGGTTAAGGATATTTGACATTTTTTCTCTTAGAAAATCAGCAAAAGGTGTCATTTAGCCTGGGATTTTTAAATTTTGCTTACAACTGTCTAATCAGAGTTTGTATGATCAGAATTGGCGCATGGTTTCAATCACAGTTTCAATCAGTGTGTTTGAAAGAGCTGTAACTTGACCTTCAACATTTGATTGAGAATTAACTTGTAATCGTTATGCCTCCCTGTGGACTTAAGCTCCTTCAGGCCATTCAGTGGTGCCGAGTGACACCCTAGTGACCTCTACACTTGGAGACAGATACACATACACACATCATTCAGTACTCTAACAGCAGAGGACTTTAGAGGGAAACTGAAAGAGTCTCGTGAGAGGGAGAGAGAGAGAGCCATTGGAAATCTAAACGCATTCATGTGTTTTTGTGTGCATCTGATAAGGGAGTGCCAGACTCTGGGTTGCCGATTTCAAAAAGCATGGCCTTTGTCTCTCAAATTCTTTTGATGTCGGGATGCTATATGGAAAGAATGGCTCATTGAATTTCAATGGATATTTGAATAGATGTTGGATAAATGTGATTGGATGAGCATGTGTATTTTAGTGGTACATTTTAATTATAAACATGTTTTTAAAGTATGCGTGTCTATTTTATACAATTTTATACCATTCTTCATTCATATGCTACTTCTCATATGCTATAATCACCATAGCTCATATTTAGAACAAAAAACGATTTTATCAGCTGACCTATTTGGAAATGACTTATAATGATATATAAGCACGGAGACTTGCTACTAAATTGGCTGGCATAAATAAAATAAAGACATTTGGATTTCCTGTCTGAAAGTTAGAGAAACTCAGTGAATGGCTGGCTTCCCTTCACAGTTTCAGTGGCAGATGAAGCTGATAAACAACAAAAAATAGTGCAATTGGTCATTACTTTTGGAAGAAGTCTTTGAAGCTTTTGTGCCGCTTTTTCAAATCCTTAATGCTTGTTGGCTACCGGCCATTATTTCAAGTTTTGGCAAGTAGCAAGAGCCAAGAAAAACAATTGTTTTGTTAGAAGTTTATTTTGTTCTACCTTACCTCATGCTCACATTTTGGCAATACTTTAAATCTTTGAGAGACTACTCTCTTGTGTACTTTAAATGTAAAGTGTGCATGTATGTAAATAATCAGTAAGTGGCTCAAACGGGCTGTTTGATTATTTTTTTTAACTGAATATCGTATGGTCACCTTAAAAAAACAACAACAAAAAAAATAATTATGGCTCTAGTAAATACTTTCTGTTCCGAAGGCATCCATGATCCAGCCCTTGGACTATGGAACATTTAAGGTTTTCAACTCTGACAAGGGGAAGCTCCAACCTTTGCTCTTAAGCAAGGGAGCGTCTCGTTCCCTGTGTAACTCAAACATGATTAAGGCTGCCATTTTCCTCTAGGTTGATTTGGGGTTCTGCAGAATGCGAGGTGCTCCCTGTTTCGAAAATTTCACATTCTGTGTCAGGAGGGATGACTCTGTCATAGTGCAAGAAGACTACTGCTTTCCCCATGACACTTTCTAATAGTAATTGAAGAAATTTGGTGTACAATTGAAACTTAATTGTAATTAAATCTACATTTTTGGCTTAAACTTAGCTCTAAATCTCAATTTATAATTGAGAGATTTTTTCACTTTTCACCTGAGCATTTCCCTGAAGAGATTGTATGCAGCTCACTAAAGGTAAAAGACAACTATTCAAGCCAAACTTTAGATAAAAAAAAAGCGCTGAAGTGTTTTACCCTGTCAAATCTTGATAACGCTATCATTGTGATTGGTTAAAAAAACATCTTTTTATTAAGTGCAAATTATTATTGCTGATAATTTGCTGTTATGTTAATCAGTCAGCCCACCAATGTAATTGGCCAATCAATATTCAGCCTCTGTGTGTTTTATGTTCTTTGCACAGGAAAGGAAGAAGAGAGGCGAAAGCAACACTGAGCTGTTTCTGGCTGATGTCTATGCTTACCAGGGCAAGTTCCATGAGGCCGCAAAGCTCTACAAAAAAAGTGGCCATGACAACAGAGCTCTGACCATGTACACTGACCTGCGCATGTTTGAGTATGCCAAGGTGCGTGTATAAATTTTTTTTTAAGCACCTTTGATCATTACAAGCAGTGTAGCTGTGACAGGGCTCTCCCTGTGTATGTACTTTTGTAAGAGTGTGTATGCTGAGGTCAATATGTGTGTGTATTCTGCTGTTAAAGGTTTGTTTTCCTTTCTTTCTGTATTTGTGCCTGAGTGTGTGTGTGCGTGTTTCCATGATCTGACAGCTGTATATTTTTGGGTATGAGTGTGTGAGTCCCTGTCTAGCACTGTGGTTTTAGTGTGAAACATGACAGAGCACCTCCACAACTTTCTTTACATACACACTACCTAGATGAAATTAGTGTCAGTATCACTGTATTATAGGTGTTTGTTCTTTAGGACATATGAAACCTATGAAGCCAACAACTGACATAAGCCTTCATAAGCATCAGTGAAGACTTGGACCCATGGTTATTCAACAGTTTATGAATGTGTACATGTTGTGTTCCAGGACTTTTTGGCCACTGCGGACCCAAAAGACACAAAGCTACTGATGAAGAAGCAGGCGGACTGGGCCAAGAACAGCAAGGAGCCTCGCGCTGCGGCTGACATGTACCTGACCGCGGGAGAGAACATGAAGGCCATTGAGATCATTGGAGAGCATGGCTGGGTGGACATGTGAGCACCACACATCATTGTGTAACAACAGTGCATTCCAGTATAGCGCCACTGCCAGAAAAAAGCTTCATTTTTTGACATATTTTGATAACTCCAGGTGATCAGAATAGAAATGGTCCAAAACTACTTGGAATATAAATTAAATCAATTTCACAATATTAAAATAATATTAAGTGTAATATAATTAAATATTAATGAGGGGGTGGGGGTGGGTAGGATAAAATATTTTAATTAAATGTTCTTTTAATGTTTAGAATACAGTCAATGAAGTTCAGCTATAGACATTCATATTGTTTTGAATTAACTTTAAGTAAGAAAATATAAAAGAAAAAAAAATATATATTAATAAATAAATAAGCAAATAAATATAATAATCACTCTAATTCTGATCAATTTGAGTACAACTAATGGCTCTTAAAACTATTGACACAATAGATTGCATGTTCAGAGAGATCCCAATTTCTAGCTATGACTACCCACGAGTAGTCATAGCTAGCGTCCGGAACTGTTCACATCTGGATTGTTATTGTTCTCCTCCAAGTGTGTTGAGCTGCCTAGTGGTGTTGTCTTAAAAAGTAGAGATATCTAGTTAAATGTGTGCTTGCTCTTATCCTCCAGGCTGATGACATTGTGTGTAGTTTAGGGGGTCCTAGCGAATAAGGGGAACTGGCAATAACAAAATTGTGTAGAAAATTAGGCTAAATTAGAAAAATATGAAACAAACAAACATAAATAGATTCTGGCTAATGTAGTCAGGATACAGTGGCAAAGATCCAGCAGCGGACCTTCTGACTGATTAGACACACGACTCACTAACTGACATAATTTATTATCAAGAAATGTTTTGGGCTCAACCTTGCTGATGTGCGACCTCACGTCCCTGAGGATTCAATTATAGCTTGGAAAGCTAACAGTAAAGTATAGTACCACTGACATTTAGTAAAACCCAAATGTGATTGTGATTTGCAGTAAAAACATTTACTGGGTTAATGAACTGCAGCAATCCTCTCACTGAACACTTTCTGGGAAATTTCAAGCCCCCCCCAGTAGGACCAGGGAATAGATTTTTTTTTAATTGGCTCTGCTACTGAGTTTTACTGGTGTGCTCTGCTGCTGAACGTGCTACTGTTATGTTATAATCACATTCATTATGCATTTTAGAGTGAAATGAGTTGAATAATGCTATTGTTAGTATTAGTATTACAATACCTCATTCCTTTATTAGCACAATAACTATTGATACGTAAATAATGTTATGTATATATGTATACTGATATATTTTGCGAGTTTGCTGTGTTCTCCCCGTGTGCGAGTGGGTTTCCTCCGGGGGCTCTGGTTTCCCCCATGGTCCAAAAACACACGTTGAAGGTGGATTGGCGACTCAAAAAGTGTCCATAGGTTTGAATGTGTTACAGGCTTCATCCTGTATCTGTAGCTATAAGATTATAATATTAATTCTTATTTTTTTCAGCTCCAGTGCAAAACTAAAATGTATTCATAGATCAGCTGTATTTGGTGTAAGGCAGAAAAATAACTATTGCTTTAATGTCTAGAAAATACAGTACGTTTATTATGGTGGTCTAACCTTGCGAGAACATTTAGAGTAGAAATGTTCCTGCTCTCAATTACCTTTGTATGTTTAAACGAGAGTATGTGTGAGCAAGTGTGAAAGAGACTGTGTGATTCTCATTTCTGTCGAAAAAACAGTGAGTAAAGCGTCAGTGTAACACCACCAAATAAACACCAACAAATGTAGCTGCTCTCAGGGCAGCCGGTATGTCTGAAGCCACAATTTATATAAATACTGATACACCACAACTCATCTTTCTTTGCTTCATCCCTCTCTCATTCCCTTTCTCACTTTAGTTCCTCTTTCTTTTTCAAAGTTTTGTTTTTTTCTTTCCCCTTGGTTGTCAGCCTCCTCTTCTCCTGTGGAAGCAGCACAGAATACTAAAGACTATAACCTCACATGAAACAGATAATAACAACGTAGAGGACAACATATAATTAAACCACCAGCAAGAAAAGAGGAAAACAATAAAATGGAGCTAATTTCATGGATCATTGGCTGTACATATCATGGAAAACAGACGTAATGAACCTCCATTGTCTGAGTGGGGCTGCTATTATAGTTCTATCTGTGTATCAGATAAGAGAAATTCATCTAGAATCAAAAATAACCCTCCCTCTCTCTCTTTCCCTCTCTCTATCTCTCTCTCCTTCTCCCACTCTCTCTATCTGTGCAGGTTGATAGATTTGGCGCGTAAGCTCGATAAAGCAGAACGCGAGCCACTGGCCAGGTGTGCCGAATTCTTCAAGAAGTTGGATCACCATGGTTACGCGGCTGAGACCTACTCCAAAATGGGTGACCTGAAAGCTTTAGTGCAGCTGCATGTGGAGGCCAGACACTGGGACGAAGTATGTGTGGGATGACGGTTCAGCTAATGAATGATTTGCCTATTGCTAGCCCCCAAATATGTCTTTTAACACAGAAGTAGAATTTCTTGCTTTGTTTGCTATGGCTCTGTCTATTGCGGCTGTTTGCAGAAATTATAGGGGAATGTGATATAATTTATCATGTAAGAAACAGACTTTCTCAATCATTTTGAAGATTTACCCATCACGTAAATTTCCCATCATGCCATTTGATTAATCACTGGATATTTGGATCTAAATATCATGCCAAAAACCTGAAGTTTTCTATGTACTGAGCAAGCACACCATCATTCTGTAAATGAAATAGTTAGTCATTTGACTGCATCCAGGATGTTAAATAAATGTGACTTAGTGACATCATGAGTTAAAATGAAGTATAAACGTGTCTAGGAAACATTCCAGACCTTATAAAGGGTTTGTGACACATATGCCACCATGGGTTCTTTTGGGTTAAAGTGAGTAATAAGCTGAGAAATCAGTATTTAAATAATTTTAACTACTGTGGCTTTCTCATTTACTCACAGGCTTTCTCTCTGGTGGAGAAGCATCCACAGTACAAGGATGATGTTTATGTGCCATATGCACAGTGGCTGGCTGAGAACGACCGCTTTGAGGAGGCCCAGAAAGGTGAGTCAGCAGCACACACACACACACACACACACACACACACACACACTCACACAGACATGAGTTCGCAGGAGACAGCAGTATTCAACATATCGTAATCTTTTCAGCGAGTGCAGCGGATTATAATTACACATGCACATTACAATCAGAAAAACGGTGTGTGGGAGAATCGAACTCTTTCTGCTGTATTGTTGGAGAGAGAGAAACAGGAATTGTTCAGTGCTGCACTGATTGTCGTGCTGGCCATAATCCACTATTGTGTTTCTTGCTGATTATAATTGGCAGCGGAAGAAGCTTAACATGCCTGCCTGCAGATGAGGCATAGATGCCTCGGGACAGACACACACACACACACACACACACACACACACATACATATATCACCTTGGTTAAACTCAGGAATACATCACTGCTCTGTATAAGTGTGTGAAGT
Source organism: Hoplias malabaricus (assembly GCF_029633855.1). Lineage (NCBI taxonomy): Eukaryota > Metazoa > Chordata > Actinopteri > Characiformes > Erythrinidae > Hoplias > Hoplias malabaricus. The sequence continues at coordinate 11,991,459 of NC_089813.1, read as the reverse complement.
ATATGTTATGGAGTGAATCTCTGACCCCATAATTTGATCAAATTATGATTGTTTAGGAATTGTAAAATCTGAAATTTCATCACAATTCAGTTTGATTGTTGTGGTCTAGGGTTATTATTAAAAAAAAAACATGAAGGCCCATTTAAATGTAGAATTGCAACTACTTGGGGGCAGTCGGTTAATCCGTCTACAGATAATTTGCAGCTCTGAAAGACAAAAAAGAATACACCAAGCATAGTAACCAATGCCTTGTTAACTATTTAAATATTTAAATAATAAATGAATAATAAATGAATCAGCTATAAATTCTATAAATTAGAATATAATATAAATTAGAAAATAAATAGTGCCTCCAGTGATGGTAAAAACTCATTATATATTCTGAACTTACATACCTTTTTTATTTATCTTGACCAAAATATAGCCAGACACCAAGATTCCCTCAAGTGAAAGTTATTGAAGTTTTCTTCATGTTGGGTAACGTGAAACCCACATTTATCAATTTAAGTCCAGTTAATGTTTTGTGCATAGGTGACTGTTCTATGCAGCAGGTAGATAACAAGTGTGTAACGGTCACCTGCCAGAGTGTTCTTTTTAGTGTGCCCTCAACCACAGCATCAGGTTTCAAATGTCTGTCTAAACAGCATTAGCTCTTGTAGAGTTGAATAACTGGTGAAATGTTGGACAAATCCATATCAGGCGAAATGGCCTTGAACAGTAACGTCTGTGTGACCTTTGATGTCCATTATTTTTAGGTTGGATAAATTTTTGTCTAGTGGCCAAATGAAAAAATTAACTCTTTTTTTTTTTAAATATAGATTAGTTATGCTCATGCTTAATGCCACTTCAGCATTAGGATTGATCAAAATATTACCACTGGGTAAAGTGTTGCAGTTATTATTCATTCTTTATCTGCACCTGGAAGAAAACCCATGCAGACACAGGGAGAACACACCAGGCTCCTCACATACAGTGACCCCAGGCGGGCACTGAACCCAGAACCCCAGTGGCCTGGAGCTGTGTGGCACTGGGCTGCCCTCTATTATAAATAATGTGATTATTAGTAGTGTCTTAAGCCCTGTTGGGAAGGGATTTTTTATTTTTTTTCCGTAAGTAACGCTCCTGTTTCAGGGTGATGCATTAAGATTCATTTTATTCCACTAGTGTGTGTGTGGGGTGGGGGTACCACACAAAGCATACACATTGTGGATCACCGTCTATGTTTGGTGGTGGTTTTTGTCTTAAACTGTTGCAGCTGAGTTGCACACCAGCTCGTGTAAGAACACCTCTGATAAATGAGCCATTCGAAGCACCTCAGCCTTAAACAGCCACAAGCTAATGGAGACCTAGCCTCCATGGCTTCCTGCCCAGGGTCATTGTGGGGGTTCATGGCTGTAAAGCTGTGTTTGATTAGGTTTGAGGGTCTGCTGCTCAATCCTGCTCTGGTTTCTAAGTGCGACTCTGTTTGACATTCACTAATAGCCCTCTCTCTTGCTCGTTCTCTCCATGTCTCATTCTCTGTCCGTCTGTCTGAACTGAGTTACATCAGTAGATTAGACTCTGAGAGAGAGGAGGTTTGGACCACTTGTGTACATTAAGTACAAATTGCCCTTGGCGTGTGGGTGAGGTAGAGAGTTTTGGCTGATTTCCCTGCCTGAGGCTAGAACGGATGGCAGCTGGAAGAGAAAAGTGGAAATGAGGGATTTTCTCTCCCCCTTCCAAACTCTGTGAACGGTTCTTGCCCAACATCACTTTAACACCAAACATTTGACTAAATCCCACTTTGGAGTGATTAAATAAAAAAGCATTACATGCAAAAGCCTTAACTGATGACAGAAGCGAACTGAGGCTTTGAAATTAATGAGCGTTTGATTCAGGGGTTTTTTCGTCCACTGGGACTATTTCCTCAGATCAAAGTTTTGTCATAATTTCTTTCAGGTTCGGATTACATCAGGCATAAATAATCAGCCCCATGCTCTGTACGAAGAATGGAGAGGTGAAATGTTGGGTGATGCATTGTTTCCATTGTAGGTGTTTTACACTGACAGACCCACCACCCCAAATTATTATAATTTTAAAACTTTTATTTATTTTTGAACAATTTTGAAATATGAATATGAAATATGAATGATATTGGAAAATACATAGAAAACCTGTGGATAATTTGTCAATTTCCTGTGTGTTTGACCTATATGAAAATAATCAATACTTGATTAGCTGCCAGTGTCAATAGATATCAGTGTAATAGTTGACTTCTAATGTGATGGGTATGGACATGTATTTGCCATGTAAAGCTAGTACAATCTCTATAACAAGCACATTACAATCCACTACATCCCACTGTCTACTGCCAACCACAGAAGAATATGTCCATGTTTTGTATAGTTAATTTATTCAGTACTTAACCACTGGAATTTCATAAAGAATACACTTGTAATTGTAATTGTGGAAGTCTCCTTAGATGACTAATGAATCCGTAAAATTGCTGCAAGTGTCCTGTGATCTCATATAATGTCTTATATTTTCTCTCTCTGTATCTCACAGCTTTCCACAAAGCCGGGCGGCAGGCAGAGGCTGTTAAGGTTCTGGAGCAGCTGACCCATAATGCTGTAGTAGAGAGCAGATTCAATGATGCCTCCTACTACTACTGGATGCTCTCAATGCAGTGTCTGGACATAGCGCGAGGTGTGTATGACTCTCTTGCTGTTGGAGCTCTGACCTGTACAGTTATTTATGCTTTTTATATTCTATAAACATGTGCTGTGCTTTAATTCCTAGAGTAGTCTAAGGTAGTTTTTTTTTCTCTGAATTTCTTTCTGTTTAATGATATTGCTGTACTTCCTTAAAATTGTTTTCAAACTCATTGTCGCCACATTTGCTGGGCGCTTTAGGCTCTCTGACTGTTGGCATAGCACTGGAACACTGTGCAGAGCGAGTATGCTCATTCGTCTTCATTATTCAGTTTTATTGGTGTTCCCATATTGTTGTGCTTTTTTGTTCATAGATAATGAGGAGAAGAAGGAGGAAATGCTAAAGAAGTTTCATAGTTTTCAGCACTTGGCTGAGCTGTACCACGTTTACCACTCCATCCATCGATACATGGTAAACCCTCTTTTGTTAATTAGTTATCATTCAATTTAGTTCATTTTGAACAACATGACAAACCCAAGCCCAGCACATAAACAACTACCTATTTTTGCTTGGACTGTGCATTAAAAAGATAATAAAACATCTACCAAATTAAACACTGCGAAGAAGAATAAGTTACAAATGCTGTGTTAACTTGGATGGAAAGGTTTATACTGTCCCTCACGATGGCAGCAGCATGGTCATTGAACTTGACCTCATGAACTTCAGAGGGCATTTTCTTCAATGCATTATTTACTCCACCTCTTTGTTCCTAGTCATTGTATGTTGTTTGTGTGCAGACATTTAAGCAAAAGCCATAAGTTGGAGTATAAACAGACTGGCTGTGTTTCCTCGGTTCAGGCCGGAGCAGCAGACTGCTCGACTCTCTCCTGTTTATAACAGCCATCACTTCAAAGCGTCCTCACCTGGTGTAGTTAAAACAACAAGCCAAGCAAATGAGAAAAAGAACGAAATGCATGTTTAAGCTCAAAATATTGCATTTGGTCATTGATTGAGGGTCACTCATTTTAAGGCATAATATCTCCCAAACAATCTAATGGACTGTCAATGGAGAATTAGCATTCAAAATACTTTTTAGTCTAGACTTAGGCTTAATTGGGCTTTGGGAAACTTTTTCCATGTGATATTTCCTTAAACAGCATACCCCAACATTTTTGGACACGTTTATCCAACATTTCTTCTGAAATCAACGGTACCAGTTGGTAATTGTCCAATTTGATTGTAGATGTTGGAACATTTTTGTTGTGAAATTAAGAGGACAAGAAGCACCTTAATTCATCTTTAATGTATTGGATGGTGTATTGAATCACTCCAGAGAATGCAGTTCCACCTTTCCACAACCCAATGCTGGGAAGCTTTGCACCCCTTTAGCCCACACTTAGCATGGAACACTCTAACATTAGGTTCATTTACTGCTCCAGAGAGTCCCATTTAATTGAATGCTTATCCATGGAGATAATACCAATAGTTTATGCACAAGTGAATGAGAGTACATTTAAGTAGTTGAATTTAAAAAATAAGGGATATAAGGAATGCCTATGGCAGTTTTTTAAAACCATTTTTGAAAAGGTCCCAACAAAAATGACCCATCCTGTACTTTTTTCAAATTTTTCTAAAATAAATCCCTTAAAAACAGAAATGGGCATGGCTTGATTAGTCACACAGACAGAGCGAGCAAGCTGTGAGAAGTGAGGTTTCCAGTGTGTCATTTTCAGACACTATCCACCTACTTTATGTCTCATCTTATGTAAGAAAAATGACAAATAAACAAATGACTAACAAGCTGTACCACCTCACCTCATCTCATTTAATACAAAAACAATGTACGGTCAGTGGAGCTGACAGAATGGACAGTGACTGTGGAAACAAGGAGGTGGTCATATTGTTATGGCTGATCAATGTGTGTGTGTTTGTGTGTGTAGGGGATTTAATAATAATGTGTCATTTTTAAATGATATTGAATTAAATGCACAATAATACATGAAAAACTTTAGTTGGAAGGCCTTAGCAAATCTACATAATATATACATAGCAAAAACTCTCAGGTACGTTGTACTGACAGTGGATTTAGTGTCATTTTACTGAGAACCGATAGGATTCCCACACCACACACGAAGGAGGAAGCCTGTAAATCTCAGCTCATTATGTCTTGAGATGAATTCATTCACTGGAAGAAAATGACTCATTCCTAAGTGTATTCTGCTTCCTCACATTTCACTGAAACGTCTCTCTCTCTCTCTCTCTCTCTCTCTCTCTCTCTGTGTGTGTGTGTGTGTGTGTGCAATGACTTATTTTTCTGGAAAGCATGACTGAGTTTTAGTTTAAATTGGAAACAAGTTGTAAATACAAATACAATCCAGAACAAATACTGTAACATTGAATGTGGGCTGATTGGTCTAATACATTTCTTTAAAAAAAAAAGTAGGTGGCTTAAGGACATATTAAGCTTAAACCATTCCAACTTTCTGACCCCAAAAGAAGGAATGAAATAAGATGATGTTAATGCAGTGTGTAATTTTATAAAATAAGCATGATACATTAGTTGTTTGAAAAGCACATGTTAATTCAACTTATGTAAAAAAAAATCTCCTCTCTCTCTCCATCTCTCAGGTCGAACCCTTCAGTTCAAACATGCCTGAGACTCTTTTCAACCAATCAAGATTTCTCTTCCACAACTTGAACAAAGACATTCCACTGGGCATCTCCAAAGTGTATCCTTCATCAGTACACTCACTCACTCACTCACTCACTCACTCTCTCTCTCTCTCTCTCTCTCTCTCTCTCTCTCTCTCTCTCTCTCTCTCCCTCTCTCCCTCTCTCCCTCACCCTGTTTTAACTATGTGTACACTTGTGAGCATTCAAGTGAGTGCTCATTTAAAAGATGCTGGATCACCAAGAGGCTTCCAAAGAGACCCTCCAGATATTAAGAGTCGTTAGTGCTGTTTGTGTGTGTGTGTGTGTGTGTGTCCGAGCTAAAAGAAGGTATGAGCAACACACTTCCCTTGAGTCGTGAAACAAATGCATATTAACTCTTCGCACATTACCTATAAAGAAATCAGATGAAGTGATGAAACACTCAGGGAAAGTGTGTTGCTTATACCTTCTTTTAGATCAGTGTGTGTGAGAGAGAGAGAAGCAATAAAAGAAAGTGTGATGGTGAGAAAGTGCAGGATGAGTTGATACCTACAGCATCCTGTGCCACTTTAATTTAGCTTTTTGGGCCTGTCCTATAGATCTCACTCTAATCTGTCTCATGCACATACACTCAGTCTTTATTGCTTTCTCTCTCTCTCTCTCTCTCTCTCTGTCTCTCTCTCTCTCTCTCTCTCTCTCTCTCTCTATTTTACTCCCTCACTCTCTCAAACGCATCACATTGTCTTCTTCCAGCTCTTTCTTCTTGCCAGCCACCAGATGTTCATGACTAAATGTTCGACAGCTGCTACCTATTTGACATGTTGAGCGTGAGAAAAAAAGCTGAAGAGAAAGAGAGAAAGAGGGGAAGTTAGAGATCACCAGAGTGAGAGTGTAAACTGAAAGAGAAGGGATTGGAAAGGAAATGGAGGAACGGAAGTGAATTGCCACATAAAAATGACATACTTGTTCTGGTGTTGGCAGGCTAATGTAGCTAACACATAATGGAAACCGATATCCAACCAGTTCTTGCAATTTATGCCCCATTCCTACACTGCAAGTTGGAATAAGAACTGAAGCTTATGTCATCTTAGGTTACTTATATAGCATTTGGCAGAAGCTCTCATCCGGTGTGGTGGGGTCACCTGGGCCAGGATTTGAACCCTGGTTCGCTGTATAGAATATAGCTGTGTTACCCTCTATATTATACCAACCACACTGGTGTCTGACAATGTATGACATACTGTTTTCTATAGGGTGAATCAAAAGTTGCAGGACACCCTTTAGTTTCAGAAATGAAAGGGGAAATGACATATCTGAATACCTCAGCAAGTGATGAGTGAGGGGTGGCTCATTACTTTTAGCCTATGTCCAGAAAATGGCCGCTATTTTAAAAGTCATCATATTGGATCAAGGGCAAGTTTTTTTTCCTGTGGGAAGGTGGTCATATAGCATATCATAGAAGACCAGAATTGTCTCAGAAATCGATTGCCACAATCTGTTTTTCAATATATTTTCTCGTACACAATTATTAATCCCGAATATTTCAAAACTTTTCTTGGTCATTACAGGCTCGTTACCAGCTTGACCACACCCCAAATGACCTGACAACGCTAGAGAAAACAGTGTTCCCATCTATTGTGTCCAAAGATGGCGCTGAGCATTTAGGGTCTGGTCGAGCCTGTAATGAACTGGAATCCACTGGAAAAACTTGATCCAAGATGGCTGCCGTGTTCCGGCCATAGCCTAAAATTTAGGCCCACTCACTCATTACTCGCTGCAGTATTCAGATATGTAATTTTCCCTTTCGTTTCTGAAATAAAAGGATGTCCTGTGACTTTTGACTCACCCTGTAGAGCAAAGAACTACTGCTAATAAAGTCCTTGTGAGTAAGTGCATTAGTGATCTGTACAGAAGTCCTCCAAAGGCTATGTACCCAATGCTTTATTAATATTTTTATAGGATTTTATTTGTAGCTAAAATAACAAACTTTGTTTTCCTTAGATAATGGAATCATTTTGCTGCATACTTTGTTAGCACCATTATTCCACCACAGAGCAAGTATTATTATGTTGTTGATCATTCTCAGTGCTTCAGTGACACAGATGTGGTGGTGGTGTGTTAGTGTCGTGCTGGTACGAGTGGAACAGGCACAGCAGTGCTGCTCTAGGTTTAACAGTTAAACTGAAGGTGAATTTAGAGTCAGTTGTTTTCAATCAGTGGAATACAATCAGGTGTGAGTGGGAGCGCATGGTTGTGTTTAACAACAGGGATCAAAGTCTTATCTTCAGAACACATGTTTGTGGAAGTGTATCATGGCAGGAACAAAGATTTCTGAGGACCTGAGGAAAAAAAAGAGCAGTTGATGCTCATCAGCCTGGAAAAGTTTACAAAACCACCTCTAACATGTTTGTACTCCACCAATCCACGATCACAATCAGGCTGTGTACAAAGGGAGGAAATTTAAGACCATTATTACCCTCCCCAGGAGTGGTCAACCAACAAAGATCAGTCCAAGAGCAAAGAGTGTCACAAGGTCACGAAGGAACCCAGGGTAACTAAGGCGTTGGTGTTTATGAGTCCACCATCAGGAGAACAATGGACAAAACTGCGGTGCATGACAGGGTTGCAAGGAGAGGTCACAGCTCCACATAAGAAGAGCATTGCTGCCCATCTGCAGCTCTCTACAGATAATGTAAACAGGCTGGAAAACTGCTTTCTGGACCCGTAAGAGCTGTCATGTGATCATGCCAGTGTTGAAGATTTTCTGTCAAGAGGAATGGGCTAAAAATAAAAAATTCCTTCCAGTTAATGTGCAGGACTGATCAACAGTGTTATTGCTACACAAGGTGGTCAGGTAATGCCAGACACTGAAATCAAAGGTTTGCATACTTTTACGACAAACAAATATTAAGTAATTTAAATGAGTGACTAAGTTAAATGTGTTTTGCCTCATTTGTTAATTTTTTTTTATTATTTGTTCTGGTTTTCTATATTTTTTCTTTTAGGACTTAGGAAAATCTGATTATATTGTAGGTCATATGCATGTAGAAACATTGAAAATCTGATATTGAAGATTCACATATTTTCAAGCACCATGGCCACTGAGGGCTTTAGTAGATCTTTACATATATTGTGATTGTTTCAATGTCTCTTTCTCTTCCTTGGTTTGATCTTTAATCTACGGCTCAGATACACACTGTATGCCTTGGCTAAGCAAAGTAAAGCTCTGGGTGCCTATAAAGTGGCTCGCCATGCCTTCGAAAAGCTCCAGGGCCTCAAGATCCCTGCAAGATTTGAGGAGAGCATGAAGCTCAGCTGCCTCACCATCCGCTCCAAACCCTACCACGACAATGAGGTGTGTGGCTCTCACATTTCTATTAATGTGACTGATTTTTGGTTGATTTTTTTTCCATTGTTTGGACTGTGGGCTCTATAAGTCCATATTCATTCATAATCTGTAACCGTTTATCCAGTTTAGGGTCACGGCAGGTCCGGAGGCTGCCCGGAATCATTGGGTGCAAGCAGGAACACACCCTGAAGGGGGCGCCAGTCCTTCACAGGGCGACACCCGCTCGCACATTCACTCACACCTATGAACACTTGAGTCGCCAATCCACCTATCAATGTGTGTCTTTGGACTGTAGGAGGAAACAGGACCACCCCGAGGAAGCCAATGCGGATGCAGGGAGAACACGCAAAAGTCCATACATAAAATCTTTTTTCTAGTATTTTCTATATGGAAATAAACACCCAGAAGTTGCAGACTTTTTGAAATAATTTAAAATGGATGTATTATACCACTTTTCTACAAATGGACACTCTTCAGAACGTCTGGTTTCACCTCATGCTCCTTTAAATCAAAATGAGCCACAGCTGACATTCAGCATTAGGGGCACAGGAGTGAGGAGCGATTGAGCAGAAGCTCTGTTTTTATTTTTTATTTTTATTTATTTATTTATTTATTTTTTGTCCATTTGGCTTGGTCGTCTCTCTGCTACACTCTTGTTTTCTCCATATATAAGCAGTGCATTTATTTCTCCACACTCACATTTGCATTTGTTTGTTTAATCTTGCCTTTGCACACTCACATAAATACAGAGCTAGCTCTTTGACTGGTGATACTTTGACAAGGGGCTGGCATAAATAGATTGGGTTGTTTTCTTTCACAGTTTGAGGCTTTGTAGGTGCACCAGATCTCCAAAGTATTGTGCTAACTACTTTCATGTTATGCCCTGTTTGAAGAAAGGCTGTGACAAGATTCTACCCAGTTTGTTCATATAATGTTTGGACATCACTGTACATGTGACTTTTAGATGTTTGTTTATGAGTGTGTGTGTGTGTGTGTGTGTGTTTATGTGTTTGTTTTTTAGGAACTGATTCCAATGTGTTTTCGTTGTTCCACCAACAATCCCCTGCTGAACAATCAGGGCAATGTCTGTGTGAACTGTAGGCAGCCATTCATATTTTCAGCTTCCTCTTATGGTGAGTGGCCAGTACACCAACAAATGTACACTGTGCATCCAAAAGTTTGTAGACACATGCTCTATATTATACACTTCTATAGGTAATGCTTCCCTTTGGAGATAATACAAGCTGTGTGTGTTAATAGAGGAACACTGATGGCACTGAAAAACTGAATTCATATAATTCACAAAATACCTTGTGTCTGGATGGTTTATCAGTCACAGAATGGAGGTGTATTTAGGCTAATTTTCATTGTCTGTGTGTATGTATTTGTGTGTATAGAGGTCCTTCCTTTGGTGGAGTTCTATCTAGAGGAGGGGATCACAGATGAGGAAGCTGTGTCCCTGATTGACCTGGAAGTCCCTCGGACAGACAGGAAGACTGCCTGCTGGCATGAGATGAGCAGTGGTGGTATCCTTTTACCAGTACACACACAAACACTACAGGCCACAACTCTTTGTAAAAATAAACACAAAATATTTTAAATTTTAAACAGAGCACAAGTTTCTGGATTAAAAAGTGCACACAGTGCAATAACTGAATTCTTGGTCATTGAAAATGATCTTAAAATAATTACCATTTCAGTGTCTCTAGAATTTTAAGTTTATTTCTCTAGAGAAAATGCTTAAAACAAGGAAGCAGTGTTTATAATTGAAACAGTAGAAAAATTGAGGATGATTTCACTTTCCAGGAATCATTTTTTGCAGTTTAGCTAAGTGCATGTTCATTAGTATAGCACCTGCTGAGTCTCCTGCAGGGTTTTTATTGCAGCTTTTATCACATCCACCTTATTCTCCAGTTCACCTTTTCCTTAAGTGCTGATGAACTAAATCTGTTGTTGAGTTTGTAAAAGCTCTTATCAACAATTTGTGAGGGCAACAGTAATTTTAAATCATTTAAATACTGAGTAAAAATGTCCTTTCTTTAAATACCTCTCAGTTATTGCATTTTTGTGTGAGTTGTTGGCAAATAGACTTATTTGAAAATTACTCCATATGGCCAAAAGTATCTAAACATTGGACCATAACACTTTTATGAGCTTGATGGATATCCCATTCCAAAAGAATGGGCATAAATACAGAGCAATGGCAGCCTCTAAGAAAGCTTTGCAAAACTGTGTCTGTAGGAATATGTGCCCATTGCTCCACCCCAAATTTGTATCATCATACCATGTCTTTTAAAATCTTGGTTTGTGCACAGGGTCACAGTGGTGCTAGAACATTTAAGGATCTTCTACATAATATTGCCACAGAATTGGAAGCATTTTATTGTCTAAATGTCTTTTAATTCAATAGCATTAACACTTTTCTTCACAGGAAATAAAGACCTAGCCCAAAACCCTGCAAAAATATTGTAAAGTATTATTCCTCCTCGACCAAACTGTACTGTTAGTATGTGTTTAGATCCATAACATTCACCTGGACTCTGCCAATCCAAGATTCAACCATCAGTCTGCCTTAAAGTCAAACAAAATTCATTACTTCAGAAGACAGCTGTACACCAAAACCTTAATCTTGCGTGCCAAGGAAACCCATTTCATGAAGCTCCAACACACCGTGTTTGTCGTGTAGTCTGTTTTGAATCATTGAAAAAAATCACTGCTTTTTCCCATATTTTACTCACACATGCTCATTCTGTTCAGTATGTTTTTGTAAGGTGTGGGTGTGTGGGTGTGTGGGTTTGTGTGTGCGCGCGCTTGTGTTAAGTGTATTAAGATTCTCAATGTTGGATCAGTGTAACTCACCTTACTTAGTCTAATTAATCAGTTTATAGTGTGAAGGACAACAGGCTTTAGAGAACAAAATATCACCATCAGCATTTGGTGAGGTCTGTGGTGATTGTCCAGTAGAGTTTATGATTCTAAAGTTCAGAATAGCTTTAAAAAACAGTAGACCCATATTTCAAAAGAAGGTCCCAAAGCAACTAGAATTTACATAATGCTACATTTATAAAAGAAAAAGTGCACACGGAACCAAAGTTAGTCTTTATTATTTTAAGATGCTTAAGAATAAAGTCCTTGTCTTGAATGAAGGTGGGTAAAGGAAAACAGAAAGTAGGTGCACATATTTATACTGGAATCATAGCAGTATCTGCAAGTAATTGCTTAACAAACATAATTGTCATTGGACAGAAGACAAATGTTTTTAATTGTTATGTAGCGTGTTTATCGTGTTCTCTGGAAGAGAAGAATCCTAATGCTTCTTGGCTCGGCTTTTGAATTAAACCAGGTGTTGCTTATATATTTAACTAATAGTGACTGAGTGTTCGAGAAAGCAAGATATAAATCCTGTGTTCTTCTAACCAGCTTATCAAATACTGAAAACAAACCTGTTTAAAATATAATACAGAAAAATCTATGTTGTACAATATTTCAGGTTGCTTTAATTATTCTTATGTTAGAGAATGCTGAAAAAACAGTAATGCTGAGTACTTTTATACAAATTTCTCTGGTGCTCAAAGCCTTTTGCAGCGCTTAAAAATAAATATGAATAAATGGGAACTAGAATATAAAGGAGTGTGAAACAAAGGCATTGTGAGAGAGACTTAAAACTTGAGTGTCAAAGCGTTTGAAGAAAAACAGATGGCTAGAAATAGAGGTGGTAAGAATGTAACTCCTTAACAAAGTGTGTTCAGAATCTCAGTCCCTGAAACTGGATGATGATGTAGAAAGAACTGAGGTGGACCCATTCATTGCCAAACTGAGTTTTGAGGTGAGACAAAGCCTCAGACAAACAGAGAAGAAAGGAGAACAATGAAACTGTTGTTAAATAAGTCTAAATCTACCTCTTTGATAGGATTTTACATTAAACATACAGTATACAGTATGTCATTGTTGATTTGTAAATATTTTTCAATTTGAAAGAGGAACATGTTTACAACTGATTTACTTCTTAATCATTGGTTAGAGACTGCAGACACCAGTTGAACTAGTTTTAAATTATTATTTTTTTTTTTTTGCCAATCTCTCATTAGTCAAGTCTCTAGACTTGGGTTTTGTTTTGTCATTCATTCATTATCTGTGACCACTTATCCAGTTCAGGGTCACGGTGGGTCTGTATCCCACCCAGAAACATTGAGCACAGGGCAGGAACACACCCTGGAAGGGGCGCGAGTCCTTCGCAGGGTGACACACACTCACACCTACGTACACTTTCAAGTCGCCAATCCACCTACCAAAATTTGTTTTTGGACTGTGGGAGGAAACCAGTACAAACCCCCGCGGACACAGGGAGAACACACCAAACTCCTCACAGACAGTCACCCGGAGCAGGACTCGAACCCACAACCTCTAGGTCCCTGGAGCTGTGTGACTGTAAAGGAATAAACTATAAACTATTGGATTATTCTCTGGGGTATTTTATTTATTTTTAATAGCGAGGCTTAACCTGTCCTTGCTCATAAACAAAATTCTTGGATGCTACTTTTATACCCAAGCGTGATTACATCTACACTTTAAGATGTTTTTGGAGCATGTGATATTTTTAGTCTAAAATTATTCCTGTCCCAAATTTTGGAATTCGATGCTGGTATCAGTTTAAAAATAATCAATTACATTAAAAATAGTAAATATTAACTTTTTTGACTAGTACTGCTTTTTTGTTTAAATGCAGCTCAAAGTAGATTTTCAAATCACTGTTTTTTTTTTTCAATGCAGAATATCTCATAGATCCAGCTTGTGACTGACTCATTCACATATTCACACAAAGTTAAGGATTGCACCAAAAGGGTGATGTTTCTCACTCACTCACTCACGTTTAGGAACAGCTCCACTAGGGGGTGCAGTTGTGCATTGCGTCAATGACACTTTTTTTCTCTGTTGATTTGCTTTGTACACATTGTCCATTCTTGGGTTGTTATAGAAATATTACTGACTCTCGACTGTTTGTATTACAGCAAGGGGGCTGTGAGTTTGTCCCAGTTGTGGTCAGCCGCACAGTGCTGAGGTCCATGTCCAGGAGAGCCGTTCTGATAAAGCGCTGGCCGAAACCACTCAGCTGGCAGTACTATCGCTCTCTACTGCCTGATGTCAGCATTACCATGTGTCCCTCTTGCTTTCAGGTAAAAAACACATTCAAACACTGACAAAGACAGAATGTTCTAACTTTAGGATGGTTATGATGTTACAACCATAAACATTCAGTACTTGAGACCACACATTCCTGATGAATGTGATAAGGAGTGTTGTTACTGCAGATTTTCTGTAGTTGTTGCAAGAGATTTAACTATTTAAGCATTTACAAATATAAAAGATAAAGAGGTTAGAGTTTAGAAAATTCCCACAGAAATGTTACAGCTGGCATATATACAACAATTTAGCACAGTATCTCCTCTTTTCTAGATATCTGCTGATATTTTTCATATATTATCTATATTGAAAGTTGAGTATGAGCCAATAATATTAATAATAAAGTACAAAAACATATTAATTAAAGCAATTAAATCAGCACAAAATAGGGGATACAAAAGACATACACAGCTATAAACATGACATCACACAATGTGACTTTGTGCTATTTCAGGTTTGTTACAAGTCTCTACATAAAATGAGCAATTTTTAGAAGTGGACTTCTAAAGTCAAATAATTAAAAGAATGTTTCATTTTTAATTGTTATCTAGTCCGATGGAACACACGTATTTATGCCACATTTATATATCTTATTTACCATCATTACTACTCCCTAATTCCTGTAGTTTTAAGCACACGTCTCTATGTCTCTGTCCATCGCTCAGATGTTCCACAGTGAGGACTACGAGCTCCTGGTTCTGCAGCACAACTGCTGTCCTTACTGCCGCAGACCCCTCGACGAACCCAACTAGCTGAGCATAAAGGACTTATCAGGCTGCTGTATGTATTGCATATTTATTGGATCTGTGGATTAAACCAAGCAGAACGTGTATGATCCTTCAGACATGGAGATTTGATGTCTGTACTGGTCAGTATGAGTCAGAGTCAGGGCGAGAGTGTGTGTGTGTATGTTTGTATGTGTGTGTGGGTGTTTGTGGGATGATAGGGTTAAGTTGGTGATGATTCCCAAGCCACAAGAAAAGCGCCACCTCAGCCGATCGCTCTGATAGGATTAAAGGGATCAGAACACTCAGCAAAAGGGGATTTCAGCTTTTGAAAGGTACTGGAGTGTGCAAGATCTTACACCAAGACAACATGGACACTTGAAAATGTTTTTTTTTTTTTTTTTCATAAAATGGGACATAAATGCAGAAAAGCCTTTATTTATTCACTTTTTTATTTTGTCTGGTAAAACACTTAAAACACATTCCGGTAAATTCACTGTTAAAGGACTTTAAATTCTAACAAGCTGAAAGTTTTTTGAATGTTTACTATGCTATTTTTGCAATAAAACTTCTTTACATATGAACGCAGCATTGCCAACTTCTCATGTGTCACACATTCAACAGACAGTTGAAACTGAAAAAGAATTCTCAAAGAATTTACATATGGATCAGCATCTTGATATTCTCATCATATACACCATATATTTTCAAATATAGACAGAGAAGCAGCGACAGTAACAGGCACCCTGTCGAACAGCAGACACTGACTATATTATTCGGACTAAATTATTATGTTTGGTTAAAGCTCATGCTGCGATGTCCTCTGTCCTTGAGCATCTCTTGGAGGATTACTGAAACTCGCGCTCCCTTTCTGACCTCAATCTGCCTAGCACCCCATTCCCCCAAATTACACCAC